>NC_056743.1:277374729-277424729 GCF_019279795.1 Protopterus annectens
AAATCTCATTAAGACGACACTGATATATAGACTATTTTACATAGCATATATCATGGACAGAAGCAGCCTGAAAAATAAACAAGACAGCTAAGTACACAAGTCCCGGGATAAAAAAGTTTCCAATCCTGGTAGGCGCACTAGTACCAGGACTGAAAAAAATGACAGTGTATAATCTTCAAGACATGGAAATATTCCTACAATGGGGCTAAGCCATGGCTAGGGGAGGATGGCCCACCTGTTGTAGAAGGAAGTAACAGTCCACAAAAATCACAAAAACTGATAGGCCAAAAAAGAGCCATACATACAATAGAGTGGACTACTGAGTATAAGAAAGAAATTATGCATTGTTATGATTATACCAGAAGCCCAGAATTTCCAGACAAAAGATATATGAAAAGATTAAAACAGAAATTAGAAGAAAGAAAAATACTTCCACAAGGAAAACTGTCAGAAGCTTCAAATAAAAATTGTGTTCATGAACACAACAGATCCATGAAAAACACTATAGAGACCTAGAAACCTTGTGCTGTTTGAAAAACGAAGTGACTGAGAAAGTGTGAAAATTTAAAGAACAAAATTCAGAGATGTTTGAAGGGTATAAAAAATAAATATGGACATGAGAAAGAAAGAGAGATCTGATACAGTGCAATATTTATGCAAAACAGAAAGCCAAATTAATCAACATAAAAAGGTAGCCCCAAAGATATTCGAAGAGAAATACATGCAAAGGCATCCATATATGGAAAAATTCACAATAAAAAAAAATAAGATCACAAAGAGAGAATGTAGAACAGAAGGTTAGTCGAGTAGAAGTTAAAAAATAGAAGCTGAAGTTATGCAATACTTTTGAAGTGAAGGATTCAGTGTAGAAAGTCTAACACAGTTATATCACAGCATGATGGAACAACTAGTCACTAAAGGAAGGAGAAACAAGAGGAGCAGGAGACATATACCCTTATGTCACAAGATGGATCGCAAACTGGCTCTCAGACAGATCCCATAAAGTAAGAGTAGCGGGATCTATGTCCAAATCCAGGCCAGTAATGAGTGGTGTGCCTCAGGGTTCTCTCCTGGGGCCCCTCCTGTTTGGCATATACTTCTCAGAAGTACAGGGAAGCACGGAAGGGCTGTGGCTGACTAAGTTTGCGGACGACTGCAAACTGTGTGCTATAATAGAGTCTCCGGCTGAAATGGAGATCCTCCAGAAGGGCCTAAATGAGACTGATGCATGGTGTCAAAGCCATGGTCTCAAGCTAAATGCAAAAAAATGCATAGTAATCCGCTTTGGAAAAAAACAGAGTACTCGCTAACTACAACATAGGAGGTAATCCCCTGAAATCTGAAGAAGAAATAAGGGCTCTAGGGACCCAAGTAGATAGTCAGCTTTCCTTTGATAACCATGTTGCCAAAGTGGTTAGAAAATCCTTCTATGTGACCCATCTGATCACGAAAGGGTTTGCATCAAGATCTAAGGATGTAATGGTGCCCCTCTACTCTTCCCTCATCAGACCCATTATTGAGTACAATGCACCAATTGGAATGTACCTGGCTAGACATCTCCAGCAGCTGGAGAGACCACAAAGGTACCTAACCAAGAGGATTACTGGCCTCAAACAGTTGCTCTATGCAGCACGACTGAAAAAGCTAAGACTGGTCTCTGTTGCATACCGCTTTCTCAGAGGTGATCTCTGTCTAACGTACAGAGCCATGTCCAACCCAGAATTGTTGAACATGCTCCATCTTAGCAAAACCAAATCTACTCAAGCTACATGGTCTAGGGATATAAACCTCAACACAACAATGAATAGAACATGCTGGAGGGATAGATTCCCTTCGCAGAGACTTCCCTTACTATGGAACAGGGTCCCGATCTAAATAAGACAGAGTCCCTCACTATCACTCTTCAAGAGGAACCTTGATGAGTGGATGGGTAACATAAAGTTCACACCGGGGATCACACCAACAGCACTACTAGATAGAGGCCAAGGGTACTAGCTGCTAGTACAAGGGTCTAGGGAACTACTAAAGGGGTGGTGAATACTGCACAACGTGGCTGGGCTAATATATGCCTTCGGGCAGATAGCCCAGTACCAACCTATGAATTTATATGAAGAAGACATATGGACATGGGAAAGCAAAAAGAGATTTAATATGGTGCGATGTTTATGCAAAGCAGAAAATAAAACTAATCCATGCAAAAAGAGACATCCGGATATGGAAAATTTTACAATAGAAAAAAAAAAAAGAAATTAAAGAGGAAAAGTAGAAAAGAGGATTAATAATGGAGAAGATAAACAAATAGAAACTGAGGTTATGGATTACCTGCAAAGTGAAGGATTTAGTGTAGAAAATTTAACTCAGATAACAACACAACAGGATAGAGTAATGGATACCCAAATTAAGGAGAAACCAGTGCAGCGGGAAGCATCTAATCAGTTGACATGAAGATACTTCGGAGCCTCCCACAGGAAAGAAGTACAAATGTTCAGCAGGAGCTATATAGCAAGGGAAAGAACAGGAAACTGTGGCAACTCTGACACAGTCAATGTCATGGAGTGATAGGCCAGTGACTTCCCATATGAAAGAGCAATAGATGGCACTGGGTGAAACTGAGGAGAACGTGGCACAGGAAGATGCTCTGGAACATTCTTTACAATGCCTGCAGAAAATGGAGAACAAAGAATGTGCCCTCAGTTTAGAAGAAAATGATCCAAGAGAAGAGTCGCATGATTTAAGAGAGATTGATAGACGTTTTAAAGATCAGTGAAAGAAATAGACTGCAGAAGGTAAATAAAACCCAAGACGTTAGTGTTTGATAAAACAAATGAATACAGTAATTAGGACTGTCGATAGAGATCAATACGATATAACAGAAGTAAACAGAATACATTACTGTGCAGCCAAATTAACAACAAAAAGTCCTACCACAAGAACACATGGTAGTAAGGGAAACGACGGGGAGAAATCCAATGCCATCATGGAAGTATCGAACAGAAAAAAAGTATAAAGCGATTAAGACAAGAAGTGTCAGTGTTAGAAAGGTACAGATGAGGGAACACATCAACAAAAATACACAGAAAGATAGACATGATAAAAGCAATGTGCAGTGTTACAACAGATCAGGATTTATTGTGCACTATCACAAATAATAAACTATAAATATCAGCACAGGCAGAAAAACATAGAAGAAATATAGATAAATATAAAGGAAAAGTACAAAATAAGAAATTACTGATGACCCCAAAAAGTCTTATAGAGAATCTGGAAACAAGGTAAAAGGAATTGAAAGACCACTAATAAAAGAAGAAATAGATACACTTTGGAGAAATATCTATGAAGATCCTGTGGAACATAACAAAAACGTTAAATGGATAGAAGAAGTAAAAGAAAGAATAAGAAGTTCAAATGTACAAGATATGACATGGGATGAAGTTACTGCCAGAGAGACTGAAACAATTAAGAAAAGACTAACTGGAAAACCCCAGGCCTAGATGCAGTACCTAACTTCTGACTAGAAGTATTAAGATCTTTGCACAAAGATTTAGCCATGAGTAAGAACTATTTATATGACCACCCTGAACAGACACTAGCCTGGCTAACAACAGGAAAAACAATGCTCCTACTTAAGAGTGATCCTGCAAGCTACCAAAAAACTACTGACCAATAACTTGCCTTCCGACAATGTATAAACTGTACACCAGAACTGATACCAACATAGTTTATAATCATTTAGAAGAAAACTCAATTATGGCAATTGAACAAAAGGGTAAAGAAAAGAAAGTCATATGGAACAAAGGATCATTTGTTGTTAAAGTCACAGTGGAGAACTGTAAAAAGGGGATGAATCTAAGCATGGCATGGATAGACTACAAAAAATAATTTGACAGTATCCCACATTTATGGATAAAAGAGTGCTTAAAAATGGATAAGATACACCTTACAATGATAAACTACATCACAGCAACCATAAAACAGTGGCAAACCACTTTGCAGTTAAGCCATGATAAAGGACAAATTATTATTCCAGGGATAAAAGTTCCATGTGGATATTTCAAGGTGACTCTCTGTCACCGCTGCTCTTTTGCCTTGCCCTTAACCCATTAAGCTGTCTGCTTAACAGATTGGGCCATGGCTATAATTTGGCTCCCAGAAAGCAACAAAGTGTAAAGACTTATCTTCTCTTTTTAGATGATTTAAAACTGTATAGCTCATCAGATGAGGAACTGAAAGCACAACTGCAAGTAGTCAAAACTTTTACAGATGATATAAAAATGACATCTGGTCTTGATAAATGTGCAAAAGCAACCTTTAAAGTAGGAAAGCTGCAACACCAATAAAACATCAGTTTGGGGCAAGAATGTGATATAAAAGAACTTGAGCAAAAGGGGGTGTATACATATTTGGGAACTGATGAAGGATCAACTTTAAAATGTGAACAAATGTGAATAAAACTCAGTAAAAAATATTTTAGAAGACTTAAATTAATCCTGAAAACACCATTGATATCTAGGAACAAAGTTCAAGTTTTAAACCAATTTGCTCTTCCTGTCCTAATTTACAGTTTTGGAATGACTGGTCCCAAAAGGTGCTGAACAGATTAGACAGGAAACCAAGAAGGATGCTTCATGCTCATCAAATGGTTTATAAAAATCAATGCATACCAAGATTATATATTCCCCATTCCGAAGGTATGGGCCTCCTTGAAATTCATTACATGTATAGATGTGCAATCGTGGGACTACATACATATCTGCTGACCTCACAAGACCCAAACATAGTAAAAGTTTGAAACATGAGGAGAATAAATTTAAGATGACTTCCCTGCTTAGTCTAACAGAAGCATATCATCAAGTGGGAACAGAAATCAAAGCAAAAGTAGAAAAAAATGAGGCAGCAACTGACTGTGCCAAACCACAAGGATCAGATGAGAAGGTAAGAAATGTGGAAAATGCATAAATATAGTTGCAAGTACAGAAAACTCCTGGAACAACCTCGTGTTGATCAGGATCAAAGCAGTAATAGTTAAGGAGAGACGAATTCAAAGCAAAAGATGAAAGGTTAATATTGGCGGCCCAAGATAATTGACTACGTACACGTTGCTTTACAAAGTCATTTTAACATGTGAAGAAACAGACAAATGTAGGTTTTGTAAAACAGAAAAGGAAAAAGTTGCACACCTTGTTGCTGGTTGTGACATAATAATGTCAGGAATGTATATCGAAAGATATAAGGTAGCAAGACTGTTGCACTGGGGATTGTGAAAACATTATAACACTGAAGTAGCTGAAAAACTCTGGAAACATGAGCCACAAAGCATCATAGAAAATTATGGAGTTTATATCACATGGAATCATCTGTTACCAATAGTTCAAAAAGTAAATGCAAGCAGACCAGATATAGATGTCCATAAAAGAAGACAAAAGTAGCATTGATTATTGAAATTGCTACACCCAATGACTACAGTGTCTTATGTACAGAGAGACACAAAGTCATAAAGAACTAGGATTTGCAGGCATGAATGAGGGCAATGTGGATGGAAGATACCCAGACAGTTCCAGTAGTAGCAGGAGCAACAGGTCTTATGAAAAAGAATCTACAATTATATTTTGATATGTTACCGATGCATATAACTCCATATGACTTGCAGAAAGAGTCATTACTGGGCACATTGCGGGTGCTGCGAAGAGCACTTCAAGCTAACATCAAAGATTAAAACAATACTAATTTCATGAACTTTAATCATACCTTGACTTCGGAATGGGTTCTATTCCTGTTATGGTATTAAAAACCCAGAAGACTTGGAGAAATTAAAAAAGGCACCTTGGGATATTGTGAAGGCCCATTGATGCAGTGTTCTTTGCCTTAAAGAGTCCATTAAGGACCTGTTCCCTAGTGATAGTAGGAGGAGTTATATTGGATAAATTTAGCCAGGTCCGACAGATCAGGTGTACAGATCATCCCACAATAATTGAGGAACCTGCACCATATATCTATGGTATATAAAGTTAGTTATGGCTGGAATCATATATCATCTGGTCATTGATGTACTTCATAAATGAATCAGCATAAATTGAGGCAAATGATGACCTCATAGCTGTTCTCTGCAGCTGTAAAAGACATTTGCTTCCAAAATGAGATACACTTTCTGTTAAAGGCGTGTTCAGCTTAACTAAGCAAAAAAAAAGAAAAATTAAAACTGAGTAGTGGAGGTCAGCTATGGTTAGCCAATATGTTAATGCTTCCAAACCAACCTAGAGTGGTATGCTGTGATTGGAGGGATAACCACTAGACACATTCATTACAGTGTATGAATACAAAAAAAAGATATACAGTTAAGAGTGTTAAGAGATCTTTAAAGGTACAAACAATGCAAAAACTTGGCTAAGGATACACAGAGAAGCATAACCCAAACCAGTTAAAGAGATATGTTAGCCTATACCTTTAATAGAGCAGACAACAAGAACAGAAGCAGTAAAATGAAGGGGATTTACACAATAAAACTTTGCAGCCTGAAGTACAGTAGAGAGTCGATTATCCGAATGTTGATTATCAGAAACATCAATTATCAGAACCAGCCTTCCAAAGTTTTTGGGTAGGAAAAATCATAAAGCATGAATATGTAAACATTATACGTTTTTGCTTGAGCATGTTTTTTGAGCTTGTAGCCAGCTCGTGTGTGAAAAATATTCTTCATTGTCCACTGGAATCACTGAATGATTGAAAAGTGTATTCCTACATGTAGAAAAAAACAATTTTAGAAGTTCTTTTATCCGGTTCAATTATATGTTTGTTTATCTGAACTACCCTAGGTCCCAATTAGTTTGGTTAACTGACTTCCTACTGTATTGCAAACTATAAATTACTAGCATAGGTATATAGAAGGGAAGAATCACTGAAAGCATATATTCTAAGAAAATGGACTTAGCAAGTAGCGAAAATGTACAACTTCTTCAACTGAATTCTATCTACACTTCTTATTAAGCTAAAACAGAAAGCCCATAAAAGGAGAAATACAGGTAGCAGGTGGATACTAACAAGGAAAAAAGCAACAATAAGAAAATTTTCAGCAGGGTTGTTAAAAAGAAAGAATCCCTTAGTTTTATCCTCACATCTGTGAGTGTAAGACAGAAACCTCAAATAAGAGATGACTGTAGACCACAGCACGGAATAAAGCAAAAGTGAGGGCACATCCTTTGCACAGTAACAGCAACCTACAGAAGAAAAGGAAACTGGCATGATGGTGTTCAGTCCCTTTGAAACAGAGGATGATCCACAGAAAAGAGTGTGTATAATGAAAGATAACTTTCAAAGTCATAATGATACTGAGACAAAATGCAGGAGCTCTAACCAAAACAGAGTTCTATGCACCAGGTACATAAAGAAGGAAACAATAAAAAATAAATACGGCAGAGAGAGAAATGAGCGCATGATAATATAGAATACTGTATAAATTGTCCTTTCTAGGAGTTGCATTAAGATTATAAGATCCCAGTGCCTGTGCTAATATCAGAGGAAAGCAGTGCCTTCTACCATGGCAGAATGATCCTGAGGAAAGTGCAGAGCTTTCTGACCTTCAGGTAAGCCACTCACATTTAAAAAAGGCGCAGTTCAAAGACAATACTTTAACTAAAGCAAGGCAAAGCTAAGGTTATAGGGTAAGAACCCGAACAAGATATTTTTACTTCATATCCATCCTTTGAGTTTCAGTAAGAATGCATTAAAACACCAGAACAGGATTGAAAATAGGTTTATATTTTTGACCAAAGCACAGAAAAGGAAGACGACTTGTGAAGTCTCTCAAAAAAGCAAGTCATAACCAGAATGACATGATAGATCATAGAAAGATGGAGGGAATGCAAAGTGAAAAGTATCCCTACATCATGTAGTGGAGCAAACCAGATAATTATACATGAAATGGCAAGGGACGTAGTGTGAAACCACGCATACCCACAGGGTACCTATGATAATGCAAACATTAATAAAAAAACAGGTTGAAAAGAAGGGTATGAAACTGTGTGTGTGTGTGTGTGTGTGTGTTTCAGTAATGCAAAGCACCATCTGTGAGGTCAAGAAAGAAACCACTAAAGTTAAAAACTTTGATGCCTGTACCAAAGCTGAAACTTTTGAGAAGAAGCTAGAATCACGAGTTATAACGTATGCATATAAAATACAAAATGACAGTTCAGTGAGTATTATAAAAGTCACTAACTTGCAAGATAAAAATGTTTCATAGGCAACAGCATGTCTTCCAAAGCAGCAAAGTATAGTGAATTTACTGACAAAAGTAGACAGTGTGATTAAGGCAGAAACCTGTAAGCATAGCACTTTAGGCAAAACATATAGTAGCAATGGTAAATATTATATAGAAGCTGCACAGAAGTGAGCGTTCAAAAGGCACAGGTAGTACACAGTATAAAATGCAGTGTGCATACTGCTGATGTTACAGATCATCTTTTGGTACAAAAAGGATGCCCGTTTTAGCCAAATATGCAACTGAAAGATTTCAACAAGCAATTCTTTCCATTTTCACAAATGACCAAGGAAGACCTCAGTTTCAGGGAGGCAGGATAACCCATCTTGTCAAGTCAAAGATAATTTACATAAGCTGGAAACAGTGATGACCACATGGCAGAACCACTTGCAAAGAGCACAAGCAACACAATAAGGATTGTATCACAGAAATGTAAGGACCAGGAAAGTAAACATCAAATACGAGGTACTACTTTGGATCACTGCAGAGGAAACACATTCTTAGTTAAATGGCAAGGTCCATTTAAAATAACAGAAAATCTAAATAAGGTCAACTACAGAGTTAGACAGATGGGTAAGAGAATACTATCTCAAATTTAAGTGACCATTTGTAATGTTGGGACCTGTTAAAGCAAGTCCTGAAAAATGGAGACTGAATAGTCAAAAGATTGGACTTATATATACCAAGTCTGAGATGCCATTTCTCAGACTATTCCTTTCTCTCTGAAGTATGGCTATTTCTCAGACTATTCCTTTCTCTCTGAAGTATGGCTATCTCAGAATATATATATGGTTTCACTTCAGAATCCTGAAATATCACAATCCTGAACTTCATAATCTGGAACCCAAAATCCTGAAAATTCAAAATCCTGAAAACTCAAAATCCTGAATCACAAAACACTGAAAATATACAGGATACAAAGAATGACAATATTCCAGTACAAGGATACAGAGAGACACATACAAGACAAAGGATAGCACTTTTTACCAAGTATGGGCAGGGGGTAAGCCCCCTGCACCCCCCACCCCCCTAATTAAATATATAAACTCCAAGATTGCACTCCACAGAAAAAAAATGGCAAACATACCATCACGTGTTCATGACTGCCTGTTGTAACCTTAGTAACACTCCCTTTTAACTTGCTATACTACAACATAACTCAAGATACTGTAGTGAAGTGCAATCTTGGAGTTGATATATTTAAGTAGCAGGGGTTGTGGAGGGCACAGCCCCCCCACATGGAAGGTACAGGGGTTCTTGTCCCCCTGCTTATATTTGGTGGAATGTCATCTGGTTTGTGTTTTCTATAGTCGATATATGTATCCTGTGTGTTTTCAGTCTTTTGGGATTCAGAATTTTGAGTTTTCATGATTTTGGGCTTCCAGATTATGAAGTTTTCTGAAATTCAGGATTGTGATATTTCAGGATTCTGAAGTGAAACTATATATATATATATATATATATATATATATATATATATATATATATATATATATATATATATATGCGTGCGTGTTTGTGTGTGTGTATAATTGGTGGTGGGAGGGCTTGTCTTCACATGGCTGAGTGCGGGGGGCTTCCCCCTCCAAAAAGAAATTTCAAGGAGAAGAGCAATTTTTGCGATTCACCCTTCTCCTGTGTTTTCATCTTGTCAGCACTCAGCATTTTGTGTGCTGACATTTCAATAAGGATCCCAATTTTCGGAAGCCACAGAAGAAAGTGCAAGCATCTTTGTAGAATATGAACTACAGTGAAGAAAGAAAACTGACCACAGCATTTGGAGTTCAGTTAAGTGGTATACTATGTAATCCATAAAAACAAGAACTAAAACAGTTTCTGTTAAGGATCAAGGAAGTATCTTCAAAGCTATGTGGCAGAACAAATCTGATTTAAAATCATGTGCTAACCCTTCCAAGAGAAAATGTTAACCTGAAACCTTATAAAGTGACAGAATTGGAAAGGAAAGCTGTACAGCAAGAAAAAAGAAATGGTTTAAAGGAGGGTTAGCAGATGGGTCAAAGGTTGTGTGCAAATCCCAGTAGAGTTAGTCAGAAAACCTAATGAAACCCATGGGGTCTCCAGTAATGTTGAAAGGACGATGACCATTTTAGACCTTGACAGTTGCCCAGTGCCTATATCTAAGAAAATACAAGTAAGTCTGGAGAATGTATTAATTTTATTAAATGGGCTAAAGCCATTTTAGCAGGCAGATTTCACAAGATCTGTACACCTTTTTAGAGTGAAGTACAAGCAAGTATATACAAAAACAAAAGGAAAACTTCATTTTTGTATCTAGAAACAAATTATTTACAAGAAAAAGTCCCATTATGACCAAATAAAGTTTAATACATATCAATTCAATTCAGATTTGAAATATGGTACTTGGTCTTAATACAGACTGCTGTTGGAAGTGTGAAATTTAGAATGTTATATAACATGTGTCTTTAAATATCTGGATTGTTTTAAATTATTTTATTGTATAATTGTTTGATTGACAAATGTGGGCTACAAGCAGAAGGGTTTGTTAATGATAAAAGTACTCCTTGAAGGGTTATGTTAAGCTGACATGCTAGAGTGCTACTTTGATCTGTATTAAACTTTATTTGGTCATACTTGGACTTTTTGTATACCTTTGGACTATTGTTGTTTGGCGGTTTAAGGTGTGGCCAGTGATCCAGCAATAAATTTACCACGTATATTTAGAGGATTTACTTGATTCCTCTCAATGAACTATGGATGGCTATCTGAGAACTAATGCAGAGAGAGAAAGGGATGGAGGAGAAAGATCGGTAAGCAGTAGTGAAGGGCTCGCAGATGTGGTTGAGGTTGCTGAATGAAACCAGAAGCAAGCATTCCTCAAACCCTTTTTTGGAGGTGGGTAAGTGTTCCACCAGTCTTCCCTAAGAAGCAAAGACTTTGTTTAATAAATTAGAACATTTGCTTAATAAAGAAACCTCATCCCATTTTAATAAATTGGGCCTCCAGAGGTATTTGGAGCTAAACATGTGAAGTTTCCCTCTCTGCCATTTGACTTGTCTAGTACAGAAGATAAAACTTTTAAGCAGAGATGGGAAAAAGCTGTTCACCGTTGTTTACTAGAATGGACTAAAATATTGGTGGAGCGTGACGAGGTGAAACTCTCTGCCGTGAAGAAAGACATTAATGCAGTTTGTGATAATTTAATGGTGCTAACTGATAAATCTCGGTTAGAGATTTGCCTGAGCGATATTCAAGATAAATTGTGTATATTTGAGAAAAAGTTATGTGAGCAGAAACTACATAAACTCAGAAGAGACCTGAGTGACTATGAGAATGGTACAGCCTTTTTTAGGCCGACAAATCAGAGATTCCTTTGATTTTTTTTAGAAAAAATAAAATATGTTAATTAGAAAAGGGGAATGTACTGGGTAACGGTAGACGTGAAAAGCCTATACACAAATATTAAACACATATTTGGTATGGAAGCCCTAAGCTTATATTTAGGTGATAATCCATTAGTACATTATATAATGGAACTTTTAAAATTCAGCTTAGAAAATTATTTTTTTTTTGTTTTGAGGATAAAATTTATCACCAGCTACAGAGCACAGCAATGGGCTCTTCATTTCCACCGATGTACGCCAATTTATTCATGGGTATGTTTGAAACAGAATATACTTATACAAATACGTTTTATAGGAAATATGTTAAGTTATACTACAGATTTATAGATGATGTAGATGACTTGGTTTTCTTATGTGAAGGAGGAACAGAACTTGTTCAACAGTTCATAAGAGAGCTGCAATCTGACAGATTTTGTATACAGTTTGATGGTTTACAATATGGTAATAAAATTCCATTTTTGAATATAGTACTAGAAGGGATACCTGGAAAGGGAATAAATACTAATTTATATAGAAAGTTTGAAGTAGTTAATCAGTTTATGTTGGCAACAGTTGTCATCCCAGACACACCTTGGAAGCATTATCATAAGGAAAATTTTTGAGAATATTTAGAATATGCAATAATAATTATGATTTTGAAAGAGTTGTTGCATACAGTGGATATGTTTAAGAAAAGAAATTATAATACACAGGTTATAGAGAAAAGTGTTAGAAGAATATGAAAGGAAATATATGGAGGTACTACTAATATAGTAGATGGAGATTTCATATACAGAGCGAAAAATAATATTGATCAAAATAGATTTTTTTTGTAGTAATGACATAATAGTTTAAGTGACTATTGGAAATTTTTGAACAAATTTCAGGAGTTATTATGATTATTACAACAGTATCCTGTTTTCTCTTATAAAAGAGGAAAAAATTTAAAGGATATGTTTAGTTCATACTAAATTTCAAAGACCCAATAATATGCTATTACAGCAGACTCAATTTAAGGGGACAACACCATGTGGTAATTTTACAGGGTGTCACAGTGCAGACTTTTTCTAAAATTAATATTAGATTTTAAGTAGTGGGAGATTATTACTGCTCAACAGAATGGGTGGTTTATGCAATTAAATGTAGTTACAATAAGTATTATAAAGGGCAAACAAAGAGAATGTTTAAAAAGAGATTATTAGAACATCTAAGGGACATTAGGTTAGGTAAAAAAAAAAGAGTCCTTTAGCCCAACATTTTAAATTGTACCATAATAGTGACTGTGTAGATTTAACAGCAACTATTTTAGAACAGGTACAAGGAGAAGGGGACAGTGATTATGCAAGAAATCTGTTGTTATACAAAGAAACACTTTTTATTTTGAAATATGGTACCTTGGTTCCACAGGGTCTTAATACAGACTGCTGTTGGAAGCGTATTATTTAGAATGTTATATAACATGTGTCTTAAATATCTGGAGTGTTTTAAATGTATAATTATTCAATTATTTTATTGTATAATTGTTTGATTGGCAACTGTGGGGTATAAACAGAAGGGTTTGTTAATGATGAAAGAACTCCTTGAAGGTTTATGTTAAGACGAGGTGCTAGAGTGCTACTTTGATCTGTATTAAACTTTATTTGGTAATACTGGGACTTTTTGTTGTGCTTTATACCTTTGGACTACTGTTGCTTGGCGGAAATTATTTACAAGCCATTTACATTTCTATTTCTATCACCAGTCCTTGATAAATCCAACCATTTCTTAACTTCCATCTTCCTTTATTCGTCCTGTTACTCCTTGTACTTCTATCATGCAGTAAATCTACAAACTGGTAACTGACAAAAGTCGTGAAACCTGGTAAAGTTCTCCCTCTTGCATGAGAGGAAACAGACTCTGTCATTCTGAATACAGCTCTATTTTAACCTCATCAGAGGAGGTGTTTTCACTTAGTATCTGCTTTTGAGTACTCTGTTCTACTATGTCTGGTACAGACATGCTAGCATGCAAGTACAGGTTAATAGGTTCATAAGAAAGTACCTAGGCTAGCTGTCCTTGTAGGCTATTTTAAGCCTAGCCAATTTCCCTTTTTGTACTTGAAATAACCTTTCCCATTTGGTTAGAGATTGGCCTTACCCATCCCATGGCTGATAATTATATATCACTGCCAATAAGAGTAATGCCATAAATAATTTGAGGGGACCCATGCATGGGATAAAACATTTAGAAGCTGCCTTTACCCATTAGTAGTACATGTGGCAGTTCTGGGGTACTTTTCCATTTCCCACCCATACTTTGAAGCTGTGCTTAAATAAGGAAAGGGATGAGCTTTGTTTTATGTGAATGGAGAGTCTGTTAGGAGCAGCAGTATCCTCTGTTGATCTTTCAGAAGAGGTTTAGATCCATACACCAAGTATTTCTGATACCATTTCACTTGCTGATGTACAGTAAGTCCATCAGTAATGGGTTGGAGAATGTGTTGTAAGCTAGACAGAAGTCACCTCTTAGTGATCTTTAGGATACTGAGAATAGTGACTGGACTTTGAGTCATTCCATATAGGACATGTTGTTTAGGCCTTGTATCCTTTTAGTAAAGTATCTATGTGTGTGTGCGTGTTCCAGTTGTTGCATGAGTCTGGACAGATACATGTCAAAATGGGCATTATACTCAATGATTGGCCTAATTAGGGCTAAGTAAAGTGGGACAATGACATCCCTAGATCTAGCCACAATCACTTTGTATATAAGCTGTGCAATATGGAAGGACTACCTTACAACAATGGACATGTAGGTCAAAGGTTAGGTCACTGTCCACATAAGTTCTCAAATCCTGAACTACTGAGTCAAATCTTACAGGCATATTGTTGATATGGTAGTTCATGGGGTAGATGACTTTCCAAAGGATATAATAATGCATTTTTGGCATTTAATTTCAGTCCATGATTTTGGCAACTATAATTTATTTATTTGGGAAAAAACCTTCCTGCAGGACGTCTGAGTTATTTGGTGATTCAGTGACTGTTCCTGGCTTGCAGTCATCTGCAAACTTAGTCAGCCAGAGTTTTTGGATATTGGCTTCTATTTCAGAAAAGTAGATGCCAAACAGGAGTATTATATGCCTTAAGTCACATTATTTCTTGTAGTATGAACACCCATTCAATAATGCAAAACAGAAAAAAATCATTATACCAGAAGCAGAATTTTTATATCTTACACAAAAAACAGTATTTGTTCAAGATAAAACTTTTCTTAGCTAACATCTATTAAGACTCAGTGATTCCTTTCCTTGAATAGGACCTCCAGTTCTATACTTTTCAAAACAGGGCACAGAACAAGAATTACTCATCTACACAGGCATTCATGTTACCTTGCCTAAATATCCCTGCTCATTCCTGGGGTATTCAAAAAACACATCTTTTGTTACCTCTTCATAATCTTATTTACCCTAGGCATTGGACAAATGTCAAAAGATGGATATTGCAAAATCTTATGGAGTCATCCAGCCTTGGGACCAAGATAACTGGACTGTTCCATTAAATTTGGGCTTATTAATAACCCACAGTTTAAGTATCTTTCTCGCTTATTTCCTTTCTTTGGTTTTCTTGTACCATATATGTTTTTTTGGTTCATTTTTCTCCCCTGGCACAGTTTCAGTATGATGTTGAATTCAATTTATTCTACCAAGTAGCTCTGAAAAATCCTCCTTATTTCTTAAGACTTTTTCACTTCCTGTTTTTGGGCCTTAGGCAAATTTTTATCTGTCTGACAACATGGATAGTATTTCTGGCACCATAATATTGCTAACTATTTCAACTCCCAGATCAACCACAGCAGCTTTATCTTTGCTCCATGACTGTAATATGTTTAGCTGATATGTCTGCTCTGGTCATCAGTTTCATTTTGCCTTACTTTTAGTTCACTTTGGCCACTTTATTACTTCAAAGGGTTCTAGCTATTTTATTAGGAGTTTATTCTGAGGGGAGGGAAGTAGCACTTGCCCTCAGTTTTAAAATGAGTCTATTATTCTTGTTATATATCCTTTGTTACATTCTTGACCCCTTTGAACATGGTCCTTCACTACTGGTGTGAACATTTTTGACCCATCTTGAAAGCCTTCAAAGAATGCTATTGCACTTTTAAAAGGACTTGCTCTTCCTCCTCTATCTCCCTTGCTATGTGTGGCAAACTTTAAGAATGTCTCTCATATAATAACTGAAATCAGACAAATCCTGTTATTGCATACTTTTGTTACAGCAAACAGGGGGTCAAGAAGTAACCGATCATAGTTCTTACTATCTTGGTCTATGGCCCTCTTTAGGACAGACTTCAGAGTTTTATTAAAACTCTCCACTAACCCATCAGTTTGAGGGTGATACACTGAATTAATTAATTATTTTACATATAAATGCTGGCAAAGGTGATACTTTACCTTGGACATAAATTGGGTTCCTTGGTTTGTGAGCATTTCTTTGGGTATCCCTACACTAGAGAAAAGTACCATGAGATCTTTAGTTACTGACTTAGCATTAGATTTTCATAGTGGACCTAATCAGAAAATTTCATAGCATAGTCAATAATCACTAGAATGTGTTGATAGCCATTTTTAAGAATTCACTAATGAACCTGCAAGATACATGGCTATCTGCTTGAATGGGATCTCAATAATAGGGTTATGCATCAGGGCACTTTTAATGTGGTGCAGTCTTTTGGCATTTTAGGCATGTGGCACAGAAAGTTTCAATATCTTTCATTACATCGGTCCATTGAAACCTAGATAAAATTCTAGCTTTAGATTTGCCCATCCCTAAGTGCCCTTTCAAACAAAGTATGGCTATGTATCAGTTTCATTATAAATGTTCAAAAGGTTTCTGGAAATAATCATTGTAGCATTTTTTCTTGGCCATTATTTACCCTGTAAAATAAGCCATTCTTTAACTCAAACTATAGATATGATATGGGGCCACACTACTCATCTCTTTCCTTCTACTCATAAATTCTTAGGTAGTCACAAGGTTTGCAGTCCAAAGGGCCATTGTAAAGCCTAGCCCAAATTCCCAGTTGTCCTAAGCCCTGTCTGGTTAAGTGACTTGCTCAAGGTCACACAGTAGTTATAAGAGAGCTGAAGGAATCAAACTGTGTACTACAGGAACTACAGCTCACAGCCGTAAACCACGGCCCTGGATAATGAATGATTTCTTAAACTTGCCAATCGAGAATACTTTTGTCAATGCAAAAAAGTGAAGTGGAGGTTATAACCTCTTCCTCTAAGAAGACAGATGTAGGTCTTCTTCTTCATCTATGACAGGCAATTCATTCAAGTACCTTTCTTCTGCTTTTGGCTATTTCATATTTTTTACCTCTAACTTCTGTTTCTCCAAAGACCTTTCTGACTAGCCCTCTGTTCACATCATCTTCCTTAGGAGTTTGCATTTTTCCCATCTCTATAAAGTCATCATTCAATAATTTATTGAACAGAATCTTTTGACACGGATCTGTACTATGCACTAAATGTTCTTCTTTATCACTTTTTGCCGTGACGTCTTTCACTAATCTATTAACTGCTACTGTCTGGTAATATAGAATTTCGTCTGTCAGTTTCTCTAGTGACTTATTTCACTAAGCTAACAGACTTCTTCAGATAATCTGCAAGCTCTTTTCTATCACTCTTTGTACTGACATTTTCCACTAACTTAACAACTGGGTGTGTCTGGTAATATACAGGTGCATCTCTGCCTTGCCAACACCTATATGTTTGTTTTTCAGGACTGTGCAATTTTTAGCAGTGTGACAGGCTTCTGCTGCCCTTCCCTATTCTTACCAAGAGTATAAATAGAAATGCATATTCCCAGCAGTGTGTCAGGCTGCTGTTCTCCTTCCTCATTCTTACTACAAGTATACTCAGAACTGCGTGTTCTCAGCAGTGTCAGGCTGCTGTTCCCCATCTTCATTCTTACTACAAGTATACTCAGAACTGGCCTGGGTGTTCTCAGCAGTATGTCAGGCTGCTGTTCCCCATCTTCATTCTTACTACAAGTATACTCGGAACTGGTCTGGGTGTTCTCAGCGGTGTGTCAGGCTGCTGTTCCCCATCTTCATTCTTACTACAAGTATACTCATTACTGCTGTTTCTCAACAGTGTGTCAGGCGACTGTTCCCCATCTTTATTCTTACTACAAGTGTACTTACAACTGGCCTGGGTGTTCTCAGCAGTGTGTCAGGGGGCTGTTCCTCATCTTCATTCTTACTACAAGTATACTTACAACTGGGTGTTCTCAGCAGTGCGTCAGGCTGCTGTTCCTCATCTTCATTCTTACTAGAAGTATACTCATTACTGCATGTTCTCATCAGTGTGTCAGGTGGCTGTTCCTCATCTTCATTCTAACTACAAGTGTACTTACAACTGGGTGTTCTCAGCAGTGAGTCTGACTGCTGTTCCCCATCTTCATTCTAACTAAAAGTATACTCAGAACTGGACTGCGTGTTCTAAGCAGTATGTCAGGCTGTTGTTCCCCATCTTCATTCTTACTACAAGTATACTCGGAACTGGTCTGGGTGTTCTCAGCGGTGTGTCAGGCTGCTGCTCTCCTTCCTCATTCTTACTACAAGTGTACTAAGAATTGGGTGTTCCTAGCACTGTGTCAGGCTGCTATTCCCCATCTTCATTCTTACTACAAGTATACTCAGAACTGGGTGTTCTCAATGGCATGTCGAGCTGCTGATACTGCTTTTATTGCAGATATGCTCAAGCCACAGAACAATCTAATTGTTTCCCCACCCACCATAATTTCCACAGTGCCTTAAACTGGGATAAATCTTAATCTGTTGCAACATCATGTGTTAGATTAAGAACTAAGGCTACAGAATGCAGTACTTTGCCCAACAGTGTCTGGATTTCGGCATTTGTTATGGGGTACTGTTTCTTAATTCCATGAACTCATTTGCCTTCCACCTTTCTCTCGCAGTAAGTTTTATGCTTGTAGGCCTATATCTTATTTACATGTGGTAATCTTATCGCTGCACCTCATCCATACAAATTAGGGTACTAAACTCCCTTTCTCTTTACATTACCACCCTGAAGACAGATTATAATGGCCTTTTTTTAAAAAAAAATCATAGGTGTTTAGTAGGATAACAACCACAGGGGCTGTTTTAAGCATAGCCATGCATCTCAAATCTCTGATAAGTTCTGATACCCTTGATAAGTGTAAGCAGAGGCTTGAGAGATGAAACATTTACAAGCAGGGGCATGGGAGGTGAACAATTTACAGGTAGCCTGTGTCCATTAGAGACACAGGTGCCAAACCAGGGATGGATTTCCTCTTCCCCTTCCAATTGTCCAAGCTGCGCTTGAATTAGGTTAGGGATGAACTCTGCTTCACATGGATGGACAGCCTGTTCCAGAGATGGGGTGGTCTCTGGAACAGGCTCCCCATTCATGTGAAGTAGAGTTCATCCCTAATCCAATTCAAGCGCCTGTATGGCAGGCATAGATGCCCCCTCAAAAGCCTGTAGACAGAATACAGGGATAGGGCCTTGAGGCTCTGTGGAAATTGTGGTGGGTGGGGAAACGTATGCCCTTTTTTTCTTTTAGTGAGGAACCTCTGTGGACATTCCAGTTATTAGAGATGCCTGGTTAGGTTATATGATCATAGAAGGTTACTAAGCTATTGGCCCTAGGGCCTTTACAAGTCTATGTTTTATCCTTGTTTCCCTCACAGACTGAGAGAAATAGCCTATATTAGTGCATGAATTTGTGATCAGCACCGAATGCCCCTATCCAAGAAGGACATAGGTGAAATCCCAGGATAAATTTACAGTTTCCTATCCAACTGTCCAGGTTACGCTTAAATAGGGTCATTGAGGAACTTTGTTTAACTTAAACTGGGAGTTTGTTCCAGAGGAGTGGCAGCCTCTGGGATACATATCTGTATCTCCAGCAAGTCCTGGTTATGTTGCAGGTTAGGTTAAGGTTTCTAGAGCAAGCGAGTCTTGTCCCATTAGACTTGCAGATGTGCAGCATTTCCATTAAGGCAGTGTCTGAGACTGCTGTGTAGGCCAAGCACAAGTTGTCTCTAAGCAGTCTACATGATACACAGTATAGTGACAGTGCCTTCAGT
The DNA here is from genome assembly GCF_019279795.1 of Protopterus annectens. Classification (NCBI taxonomy): domain Eukaryota; kingdom Metazoa; phylum Chordata; order Ceratodontiformes; family Protopteridae; genus Protopterus; species Protopterus annectens. The sequence continues at coordinate 277,394,460 of NC_056743.1, forward strand.
CTGTCCGTGTAGGTCATGTGATGAAGGCCTTGGTGAGAAACCTCTGTGGTCTCTTGAGATGCTGCAGGAGTCTGGTGAGGTACATACAGAAGGAAAACTGTACTCTACTATTGGTCTGATGAGGGATGAGTACAGAGGAGTTATAACCACCTCTGTTTTGGATGCTGTTCCCTTGCTTATGAGATGGGCAATGTAGATGAACTGCCCCATGATGATCAAAGTTAAGGCTGCTATCAACGTGTGTTCCCAAGTCTCTCACCACTGGGTTTGAACTTAGGGGGTATTGTTAATGTCGTAGTTTGTGGGACTTCATCACTAGTGAAAGGGATGATAATGCATTTTTTGTGTTAAGTTTGAGTCCATGGCTTTGGCACCAATTATTTGTCTGTGTAAGCTCTTTTTGCAGTATGGTGACATTGTTTTGAGTTTCAATTATTGCACCCAGTTTCCAATCATCAGCAAACTTGGTAAGCAACAGGCCATCTATTTTCACCTGAACATCCGAGAAATAGATTCCAAACAGAAGTGATCTTTGCACAGATCCTTGTGGAACACCACCAGTAATGGGTCTGCTGGTAGAGGTGGAATCCCCTACTTTGACTGTATGCATTCTGTTGTCGAACCAGTTGGCTACTCATGTAATTACACATGAGTTTATTCCAAGCTGGGTGAGTTTATAGATGATGCCCGAGTGGGGGGATAGTGTCAAAGACATTGGCTAAGTCGAGACAGGCAGTATGCACGGTTCTGCCTTAATCCAAGGCTTTGATGATATTTTCACAGAAGTCCACCAGGTTTAATAAGCATGACCTGCCTTTAATGAAACCAAATTGGGTCGGGTCAAGGGTTGGAAGATCTCCTATATCCTTGTTGATTAGGTCCATGATGATTCTTTCTTATATCCTTGTTGATTAGGTCCATGATGATTCTTTCCATGGCCTTACAGATAAGGCCAGATAGACTAATGGGTCTATAATTCCTGGGGTCAGTTGAGGGACCCCATTTGTGCAAAGGTATCACAGTTACAGTTTTCTATTCATGTGGGACAAAGCCAGTACTTAGATTGTGGTTGAAGAGAGTACCCAATGGTTCCACCAGCTCCTGTTTTAGACCATTTAGTAAGCAGCCTGGGATGTTGTCTGGTTCCACAGAGGCTGTGTGTTTGCCCTTGTAGAAAGCGGTTATGACCTGCTCATTGGAGCTACTAGGTAGAGGACTGGTGATGGGTATATTTTGGGATATGATTGGTGGGGACAGTGGAGTGAAGTTTTCGCTGAACCTGTCTGCTAGTAGCTTCATATTTTTCACAGGTTCTGTATGAGTGGTGCCATCCACTACTAGTTTAGCGCAAGTCTGAGCTTTCCCTTTAAAATTTCAGATGTAGTTACAGAATGCCTAATGATTATCCTTAACTAGGGATGCTAATTTGCTTTTATAGTTAGCTTTGAAGGACTTAAGATGTCTAATTTGCTTACTCAGACTGTGCAAGGTGCCTTTCCTCTGTTGAGACCTTTCGTACTTGTTCTTAGTCAGCAGTTTCTTTCTCTTGTTGTATAACCTATTTATGCTGGATGTCCTCCAGGGTGGTTTATTTTTTATAAGAATTCTGATTTAATCTGTTCAGGTACAGCTGACTCTATACAACTGTACAGGTGTTTATACAAAGCATTAGTGTACTCCTCAATATGGGAGACATTGCTGTCAGTGGTTTGAAACTATTTATGCCATCGCATAGGAGGCTATAGTTTGCTTTGAAGAATTTTTTTAACCTTTTCGCTCGGGGGGGGGGGGGTTCAATTATGACTGTTACTTTGAATGAAACAGATTTATGATCTCAGCCTACCAAGGAGGGCCCCACACATGGAGTGGTGCAGCAATCTCCCATATTGGTGAGCACTAGGTCAAGGATAGTTGAGCCCCCTGTGGTGGTGCTGACTATCTTTTCCAGAAAATTTGTGTTAAGAAAGTCCAGAAACATTAGGGCGAGTGTGTTACTGCTTGTATATGTTTCCCAGTCAATGGAGAGATAGTTAAAGTCATTCATGACCAGGGTTTTTGGCTGCATTATGAGTGACTCAAGTAGGTCCAGATAGGCAGTGTGGTTTACCTGGTCCATGGTGGGGGACATATACCTAACAATAATGTGGAGGGGGTTCTTTCTGACAATTAGCTGGACTTAGAGTATATCTTGGAAGTCGTACTGTTTAACCAGCATTGAGGTGTATTTGTCTTTGATAAAGATGGATACACCTTCCCCTTTGGTTCTTTCAAGTTCATTTTGCAGTCTGAACGTATGGAAATTGTTGTAGCTTTATATGGCTGGGATGCTCTCTGTGGCCTTGAACCATGTCTCGGATACTGCACAGACATATGTGTCTTCCAAAGTAAGTAGTGCTTCCAATGAGTGCAGTTTCTGATTTAGACTCCTAACATTAAAGCAGCATAGCCTTGAGTTTGTCTCTAGATGTTTTTACATTGGGAATTTTGTTCTTATGACATTGCCTAAAAAGGCACTATAGATAAAGCAAGTACCTTAGCCAGTAACCAAAAGCTAAGAGGTGACAGGTGAAGACCATCCCTGACAAAGCAGCGTGGTCTTGTGACCATGTCATCCCAGGCTGACATATACTGGATCCTTCCGGACTGACACCAGAATCTAAGCCAATTGTTAAAGTCAATCATTTTTGTTTGTAGTGTGGCATCATCCTGGGTGAAGGTAGAATGCTGCTTGGGGTTAGGGACATACCTGCCTGGGACACAATCAGCGAGCTCAGTCATGTCTGTCTTCATATAGTCCAGTGAGGTACATCTGAAGTTGTTCACTCCAACATGGACTATGACAGAGTCACAACAGTACTTGTTGTTGACATACTTGAGTGCCTGTGTGTTTTAGCAGATCCTGCACCTGACAGGCAGCTGACTGTGACCTTCTCCTTGAACAGCCTGGAGAGTGAGTAATCTGTGTGTATCACTACAGAGTCACTTATGACCAAGACATATTTTTTTGAGGTATTTTGCCATGGGGCTTGCTGGTTGAGACAGTGATATGTGTGTCTATATGTGTAGTGGATGATGTTGGGGCTACATTGTGTATGGACAGTTTGTGTTTGGGAGGTCCCTGTTCTTTTGGTATACTTATAGTGAGTACCTCCACATACAGTTGATATAAAAACTGTACACACCCCTTTTAAAATGGTAGGTTTTTGTGATACAACAAAATTAGATGACAATAAATCATTTCAAAACTTTTCCTACCTTTAATGTGTCCTATAACATGTACAATTCAATTGAAAATAAACAAATCTGTTGGGGAAAAATATAAAAAAATAAAACACGTACAATAAGTTGATTGCATAAGTGTGCACACCCTTAAATTAATACTTTGTTGTGTGCACACCCTTAAACTAATACTTTGTTGAACCACCTTTTGATTTAATTACAACACTCAGTCTTCTTGGGTAGTCTATCTACAGGGCACATCTTCACTTGGCAATATTTGCTCACTCTTCCTTGCAAAAGTGCTCCAAATCTGACAGATTGCGAGTGTCTCTCTTGTGCACAGCCCTCTTCAGGTCACCCTACCAATTTTCTATTGGATTTAGGTCTGGGTTCTGGGTGGGCCATTCCAAAACTTTAATTTTCTTCTGGTGAAGCCATTCTTTTGTTGATTTGGATGCATGCTTGGGGTCATTGTTGTGTTAAAAGGTGAAATTCCTCTTCATCTTCAGCTTTCTAGCAGATGCCTTTAGGTTTTAGGCCAGAATTGACTGGTATTTGCAACTGTTCACAATTCCCTCCACCTTCACTAAAACCCCAGTTCCAGCTGAAGAAAAGCAACTCCAAAGCATGATACTGCCACCACCATGCTTCACCGTGGGGATGGTGCTCTTTTGGTGATGCAAAGTGTTGTTTTTGTGCCAAATATAACTTTTGGTATTGTGGCCAAAAAGTTCAACCTTGGTCTCATCAGACCATAACACATACTTTTGGGAGACGATGTATTATTTTGGAAATTTTAGCCAGGCCTGGATCTTTTTCTGTGTAAGAAAAGGCTTTGATCTTCCAACACTACCTCATAGGCCAGACATATGGAGAATATGGGAGATTGTTGTCACATGTAGTATACAACCAGTACTTGCCAAAAATTCCTGCAGCTCCTTCAGTGTTGCTGTAGGTCTCTTGGCAGCCATCCCTGACCAGTTTTTGACTTGTCTTTTTATCAATTTTTGAGGGACATCCAGTTCTTTGTAACATCACTGTTGGCCCATATTTTCTCCACTTTTTGAGGACTGTCTTCACTGTGTTCCATGGTATATCCAATTATGTGGACATTTTTTGTACCCTTCTCCTGACTGATACCTTTCAACAACAAGATCCCTTTGATGCTTTGTAAGCACTCTGTGAACCATGGTGTTTGCTGTGGCATGCAACTGAGTAAATGTCAGGAAAATCCTACTAGGACAGCTGAACTTTATTTGGGGTTAATCAGAGTCTCTTTAATTGATGGCAGGTGTGTACCCAAGAAGATTGAATGCTGTAATTAAATCAAAAGGCTTCAACAAAGTATTAGCTTAAAGGTGTGCACAATTATGTAACCAGCTTATTGTACTTTTTTTCCCTCCCTAACAGATTTGTTTGTTTTTCAATTGAATTGTACAGGTTATAGGTCACATTAAAGGTGGGAAATGTGTTGAAATGATTTATTGTGGTCTCATTTTTTCATATCACAAAACCTGGCATTTTAACAGGGGTGTGTACACTTTTTATATCCACTGTATGTGGGTTTATGTGTTTTGTTGTTGGTTTGTGGAAGATGTGAAGCGTGTGCTGACAACCCATTTGTCATCTGATTTGCTGTTTCATGAGAGAGAGAGAGAGAGAGAGAGAGAGAGAGAGAGAACATTGATTCCAGATTTATAGTACAGATAAATCTGTCACATATTGTATTAGTATGTTTTATAAAAATAATGGGTTGTCAGTATACATGAAGTAGTTGCTACATTGCCTCATGATGCCCATGTCCATCAGGCTGGCCAAAGAAATGGTGGCAAAATGTCCACCCATTATGCCAGATTTGTTTTGTAGTAAGTAGTGGGGAAAGGGCTGGGTGGAACTGGGTCTGCTGTAGGACTAGTAGAAACAACTAAACTACTGAGGTTTGGGAGTGGGTGCCTGTGTCAACACACTAGAAAAATGCACAGCTGAGTTGCTGTCCAAGCAGCACTGCACAGCTGTTTAGCGCACAGAGAAACAGGGAAGCCTAGGATGGCTCACAAACAGCTATCTAGGGAAAAAAATTACTTTCTAAGCCTTTGCATCTATAACGGGGAGTACTAACCCCAGTTGCATGAAGCACAGCTTAATTAAGCAATTTTCAAATAAGCTTGCCAATGGAAATGCTCAATACTGAGCCTTATTCCAACAGTCCCCATTTCAGAAGGGTCCATGGCTACACTCTTCTGCAACAAAGATGCAGGGGCCCTCAATGTAAGACGGCTAGTTTTAGTGCTCAGATAATGCCAAACAGTCTTGGTTCAGAAAATTTGAATCCAGCCTTTTTTCTAACTGAAAAAGGATTTTTTTTTTTTACTTTTTAAAATGGTTTAGTGATTCCAGGAACTGGAGTTTTAACAAAAGGTACTTAAGATCATTTTTCTACATTAAACACATCTCATCCATTTTTGTGCATGAGCAATAGTAATATACTCTCTATCTCTTCCTCTCTCTCTCGCTAGATATATATATATATATATATATATATATATATATATATATATATATATATATATATATATATATATATATATATATACACACACACACACACACACACACACACACACACACACACACGTACATACATTCCTCTAAGAAAGTAGTTATGTAAGTGCACTTACCATAACAGTAGATGTTCTAACAATCACTGCTGCAGTACTTGTAGCTAATTGGATTATATCATGCATAGAATATAACAACTATGCAGCCCCCAAAGCATCAGAGCACCTTTCACACACCCAAACCACCAGTCAGCTTGAGCTGAGCTGACTAAAAAGACAGGTTTGGGCATCGATCCATTCAGAACTTTCCTGCAGCTAAAGAATATAATGTTTAGCCTGCATGAGGCTATGGTGTATGCCCCTCAAACTCTCAAGATTTTGTGATGCAAATGATTTTATATAAACAAAACATCAATTCATACCCAGTGTAGCTGCAAACAGTAGCTATAACTCCCAAATGATTTAGTTTCATGTGTTTGTTGAGTGTTTATTATAAACAGCACTGTGTTCCTCAATGTGTATTGTTGAGTGACACCTTATTTTATACATTATATTATGTTTGTTTAAAGGCAGAAGGAAGAAATAAGCCATTCTGTTCTACCTGTTTACGTAAATGTAATATTCTACTTTCTATCCATTCATTCCTCTTCCTTCCACACGTCCCATGTCTTTTTCAATGTGTCAGTGGAGTCCTTCTCTACCACCTACTCCAGAAGTCTCTCCCATAGGTTCACAGATCTCTCTGCTAAAAAGTTCTTTACCAGCTCCAGAGAGTTGTTAGTGTCTATAATAATATTTTGCTTATATCCCCTCCCATCTTTATTCTTCCGAATGATCCTTTTACCTCTTTCTGAATTGTCTTGTACACCAATATCGTGTTTTCCCTGTATGTTCTAGATTCAGCTAGAAGAACGTCTTTCATAATTTTCCTTCCCATAAACTCGATAAAACTTGCAGCAACCTGACATAATTTTCCTTAGACGGACTGCAAAACGCATAAAGTACTCAAAGTGTTAATCACCAACATAGTTCTAGTTTTGACTCATTCATTCTGGCACTTATGGAATAAAGAACAAAGAACTTGTATTGAGTTCCAAACTATTTGCACATATTTAGGGCAACTTTTATTGAGTTCCAAACTATTTGCACATATTTAGGGCATAGCTCATGTCTTTTTTATGCACTTTATCATGCTCACATGAGCTTAGTAGCAACTATGTCTTATAACTAAATTAAAAAAAATCTATATTTTACTATTACATTTTTCCTTCTTCCAATCTGATGTGTACATTCAATTTTGTTTATTTTACCATGCTCCCTATTAATTTCATTCAGTTTGTATCAAAATACAGCCACCCCTTCCCACTCCCAGTTGATCAATTTTACCTTTTAAAGAGTCAGTCACCTGCAAAAGCCAACACTCTCATAGGTTCATAGATAGGTACTATGCTATTGGCCCAAGGGCCTAAGTAAGCCTAGCCAACAAGGTTCCCTGGCATATGCCACCCAAGAAAGTTAATTACTTGTGCCCCTGTCGAGCAGAGCCACAGAAGTGATCCCCGGGATGTATTTCCTATTTCCCATCCACTCATCAAGATTTTTCTTGAACAGTGCTAATGAGGAACTTTGCTTGACATAGATGGGTAGCTTGTTCCAAAGTATAGGAAGACTCTGGGACAGGAATCTATCCCTTCAGCATGTCCTGTTTATTGTGGTGACAAGGTTTAGGTCCCTAGAGCTTGTAGCTTGGAGGGATTGGGATTTCTTTAGGTGTAGCATGTCCAACAACTCTGGATTTAACATAGCTTTATATGTTAGGCAGAGATCTCCTCGAGTACCTGTTTGGTATCTACTTCTCTGAAGTACAGACTAACACAGAAGGCCTCTGGCTTTGTTTCTGGATTTGGAATCTGCAACATTTACAGTGTGGGTTCTGTCAGTGAGTCAGTTGGCAACCCATCTTGTGACGTAGGGATTTATACCTAGTTTAGTGAGTTTAGCTATAATTCCAGAATGGGGGATGGTGTTGAATGCCTTGGCGAGGTCAAGACAGGCTGTGTGAACCACCTTACCCTCGTCTACAGCTTTGGTGAAGTCGATCAGGTTCAGAAGGCATGATCTGCCTTTTACAAACCCAAACTGAGTGGGGTCCAGAGTTTGGAGGTTACCAATGTCTTTGTTTATGAGTTCCATGATGATACGTTCCATGGCCTTGCAGACCAGGCTCGTCGCTCCCAGGATCAGTGGTGGCTCCCACTTTGTGAAGTGGGATAACTGTTGCTCTGCGCCATTCAGTGAGCACAAAGCCTGATGCAAGACTATTTTTGAACATGGTGCTTAGGTGGGGAGCCAGTTCGTTCTGAAGTTCGTTTAAAACGGAGCCTGGGATGTTGTCCGGTTCCATGGATGCTGTGTTTTTGGTTTTAGAGAGTGCAGCTTTTACCTGCATAGATGTGATTACAGGGACTCTGCATTCTTCCTGTATAGTTATGGGCCCTTTAGGGGGTGGGGGGGGGGTAAAGTTAGCACTGAACCTATCTGCCAGGATATTGGCAATATCAGTTGGTTCTGTAATTTTCATGCCATTCTGCTGTAACTCAGAGCAGATCTGAGATTATTGACATAGCTATAGAATGCTTTACAGTTGCCCTTAGAATCAGTGGCGATTTTGTTTTCATAGCTAGCTTTAGAGGATCTTATAAGGGATGTCAACTTCTTACTGAGGCTGACCAGAGAGCTCCTCCACTCATGGAATTTTGCTCTCTTTTGCAACAGTTTCTTCCTTCTGTTGTAAAGTTTGTTTATGGCAGGGGACCACCAGATATAACAGAGACCCAAGACCAAACGCTGGATACGCCGCTTGTTACGAGTATTTCTTGAGGTGGCTTCCCCTATTTTGACTAGGTGGGTTCTATCAGTGAGCCAGTTTGCTACCCATCTGATAAGATATGGATTGATGCTTAGCTAAAAGAATTTATCTATTATGCCCGAGTGGGGAATAGTGTCAAAGTCTTTGGCCAGGTCAAGGTAGGCGGTGTGCACTGTCTTCCCCTCGTCCATGGCTTTGGTGATGACCTCAAAGAAATTGACCAAATTTAGCACACATGACCTCCCCTTGATGAAGCCAAACTGTGTGGGATCGAGTGTTTGCAAGTTGCCAATGTCCTTATTAATGAGGTCCATGATAATCCATTCCATGGCCTTGCAGATCAGGCTAGTTAGGCTGATGGGTCTATAATTTCCCATATTGGTGGACACTCCACCTTTGTGTAAAGGGATGACAGTGGTTGTCCTTCACTCAGCTAGGATGAAGCTAGTACTCAGGCTTTGGTTGAATTGGGTGCCTAATGGTGCTGCAAATTCCTGCCTGAGTTCATGTAGGATGCAGCCTGGGATGTTATCGGGTCCCATGGAGGTTGTATTTTTTGCCTTTGAGACAGAAGTGATGACCTGTTGCCTAGATATAAAGGGAAGGGGGCAGGTACTGGGGATGCCCTGCTTTACTGATGGAGGGGGGGGGAGCAGATGGGTAAAGTTTTTGCTTAATCTGTCAGCCACCAAGTTTGCTCTATCTACAGCATTTGTATATGTGGTGTCCTTGACCACCAGTTCTGAACAGATCTGGGTGCTTCCTTTGAGGTTGTGGACATAAATGAAGAAGGCCTTATGATTGTTTCTAGTAGATGTAGCCAATTTGGACTTGAACTTTGTCCTGGAGGCTTTCACTAGTGATCTTATTTGCTTGTTCAGACTAAGAAGACATTGCTTCCAATTGGGCACCTGCTCCTCCTTGGTCTTGGACAGTAATGTTTTTCCTTTTGTTACAGAGTTTATTTATTGCAGATGTTCACCAGATAGGTTTACTCTTCCTTGCAGAGGATGATTTAGTCCTGTCGGGTATTCCTTGCAGAGGATGATTTAGTCCTGTCGGGTATTCCTGATTCCATGCATCTATATAAATGCTCGTATACTGCTTTGGTGTAGATTTGGATACTGGTGCCAGTTCCTACAGAGGGTGAGGGGGCTGTGAAGCTGTTTATACCATCACTCAGGAGACTGTAATCAGCTTTGGAAAAGATTTTATGTTTGATCCTAGCTGGGGGGGGGGGGGTTGGGGGAGATGTTGACTTCAAAACTGACCACTTTATCTTCAGTATCCAGGGAGGATGATACTATAGGGGTGCTGCAGTAGTTACTCATGTCGATTAATACCAAGTCCAAGATACTATCACATCTTGTTGGGGTATCAACTAGCTGTTCCAAAGCATGTGCATTGCCAAATCAAGGAATCTCTGGGCATTTGTGTTCTGGCATGAGTAGTTCTTCCAATCTATGTTTGGGAAGTTAAAGTCACCCAGGATCAGGGTAAAGGGTTGAATCTTGATTGATTCGAACAGGTCCAAATGGGCAGAATGGGCATCTTGAGTCAGATTTGGGGGCCGGTAGCTAGCTATAATTTGAATACGGGTCTTGTCAATGGTTAACTGCACCTGGAGCATCTCCTGTGCATCATACTGTTTGACTAGCCTGGAGGTGTGTATGTCTTTAATGTATATTGAAACTCCACCTCCTTTGGCTTTACTGCCCATAGTTTGGGGTCTGAATGTAAGATAGGGTGAGTAATCAGGTAAGGCTGGGATGCTCTCCGCAGCTTTGAACCAGGTTTCTGTCAATGCACAGATGTCAGCATTTTCCAGGGTTAGGAATGCTTGCAATGAGTGCAGTTTCATGTTCAGATTCCTAGTATTTAGCAGCATGACCTTTAATTTGTGTTTTCATGAAATTTTTATGTTAGTAGTTTTAACCTCATCACTTTTCCTAAAAATGGCACTACAGGGGAGGCAAGAGCATTTGTCAGAAGCCTGAAGCCCAGGTGAGACAAACGCAGGCCATCTCTGGCAAAGCATCATGGTCTGTCAATCATATCTTCCCAAGCTGTCAGGTACCGGATCCCCCTGGAATGACACCAGAAACTAAGCCAATTGTTCAAGTCAATCACTTTCTGTTTGTAATGAGGCATCATTCTGGGTGACGGCGGAATGCTGCTTAAGGCTAGGGACATACCTGCCTGGGACACATAATCAGCAAGCTCAATCATGTCTCTCTTCATATAGTCCAGAGAGGTATGTCTCAAGTCATTCACGCCAACATGGACTATGACAGCATCATAACAGTACCTGTTGTTGAGAGACTTGAGTGTGTATGTGATATGGTGGATTCTGACACCTGACAGACAGCTTACAGTGACTTTCTCCATATCCACCAAAAAAGCAATGAGCCAGCAAACTGTGAAACTGAACTTATTTAATTATTAGTGCAGCTTCAAAAACAACTACCCAGACCGGTTTCGGCTGGTAAAAGACACAGCCTTCATCACTGTGAAAATAAAATAAAATCAATGCTGTTTTATATATCTGCATGTCAGTTAAACACACACCCCCATTGGTTGTTTAAAATTGCTCAGTCAATCCAGGTGGAAATAATCCACATAGCTTAACAATCCATTTTTTCTCTTTAGAATCTAAAATGGAGTGCCAACCTGTTTTGTTTAATTTATTCCCCTTAACTAAATCAATAATCAGAAATGTAAACTTGGCTGATTTATGTGCCATACAATGCTTATATAATGCATTACTGGATTTTTTGTTTTTAATATTACTTATATGTTCTGAAATCCTCAACCTAAGCGGACCAATATAAAAAGATCCACAAGTGCATGTGGCTAAGTATATTAGCCAGTCACTACTGCAATTGGCAAAAAAATTGATATCATACATAATACCACAATTTTTACTCGTGAACTGTTTGGACTTGGATATTTTGTCACAATGTATGCAGTGACCACATGGAAAACATCCAATACGTGGTTCACCTGTAATGGTAGTTTGTATCTCCTGAGACCAAGCTCTAACATGAGAATGTTTATAATGACTGAAAAAAGATGCCAAATTTTTACCTTTGCAAAAAGAAAACAGACACCTATCTGGTAGCATATTAGATAAATCCTGATCACACTGCAGTATATTCTAATGTCTGTGTATACTATTAATAAGTGCATCAGAATTCCTTGCATATGTTGTAACAAATCTGATAGGTTCTTCACGTGTTTTGCATACTAATAAATCATCCCTCTTCAGTGTGTTTGCCCAATTACTGGCCTGCAGAACATGTCCCATATGATATCCCCTAGATTTGAATCTGTATGTCAAATCCTGTCTATATTCTTGAAAAGTAGATTCATGAGAACAAATCCGCCTCATTCTAATATATTGGGATTTAGGTATAGTTTTGGCTATATGAGGAGGATGAAAGCTAGATGCATGGAGGACAGTGTTAAATTGTGGATACTTTCTGAAAACCTGCGTACTTAAGGTGTTATCTGATAGTCTACTGATGTGAACATCAAGAAAAGTAATAGTATCTGCATGATAACTGACTGTAAAATGCAGGCCCCATTTGTTCTCATTCGAATAAGATATAAACTCCATCAAATAATCCACATCAGTCCTCCACACCATCCAGCAATCATCCAAACAGCATCTCCAAATGTCAATTTCATCCAGGAACAGGTTATGGCTGTTGTCATAGATAATTTGTTCCTCAATAAAGGACATAAATAAATCAGCATAAATGGGGGCAAAAGATGCCCCCATGGCTGTGCCCTTAATTTGCCAATAACATGTATGCTGATAAATGAAGACATTATTGGTTAGGACATGTTCCGTCAGGCCTATGAGGAAGGTATTAAAGCCAGGCTGATATAAGTCAGCCACATGCAGCCAATACCCAATGGCTTCCAGCCCAGCCCAGTGAGGGATGTTAGTATACAAAGCACTAACATCGAGTGTGCACATAAGCCATCCAGATTGCAACCGAGTTTCTGAAATAATTTTAAGGAACTCTGTGGTGTCTTGTATGTGAACGCATTAACGTAGCAAAGGTTTTAAATATTTTGTAAGAAAAATTGACAAAGGTTCAGTAATATATCCTTTTCCTGACACAATTGGTCTACCAGGTGGATGAACATGATCTTTGTGTATTTTTGGCAAGAAATAAATGTATTGATTGGCAGAATAATGAATCATAAGTTGCTGCATAACCCTATCAGTAATAATACCTTCCTCCCTAGCTAGTAGCAGAAAATCATCTTTCTGCTTCTTAAATCTAAAGGTGGGGTTGATAGGCATTTCAAAGTAATAATGTCTATCTTGAAGTTGTCTTTTAGCCTCCATGTCATATTGTGACCAGTTCATTACTACCACTGCCCCACCTTTATCAGCAGATATGATGACAATATCCTTATTATTCTGTAGTTCCATAAGAGCATCTTCTTCAGTCCTAGAAAGATTATTAGGTTTAAAAGAAATATCAGAGCTTCGATAGTGTAGATCTTTAAGGACACTCCTCTGAAACTGATGCACTATAGGATGCATAGATGCATAGGAGGAAGATATCTAGATTTATGATACACAAACGTATCATTATCACTATTGTCATCTGAGTCACCAAACTGCAACTTGAGATTAAGTATTCTACAAAAAGACATTACATCCTGTGCCAAAATATCTTCCGTGACCACAAAACCAGGAATAAAAGTCAATCCTTTATTCAAAATGGACATATGAGTTGTTGACAAACTGAAATCTGAAATATTCAGAACATTAACATTTCCATTTACTTCTGTATTGCTAGTTTCAGGAGACCTTGTATATTGTTTATTTTTGTGATGTTTTCTACCTCCTCGTTTGTATCTTGGCCTAAAGGGACTGGAACCTGTGTCCTTTTGGGGGTCGGTGATTCTGATGTATGGTGGATGTCACTATCTGTACAAGAAGATAGATCATCAGTCGATGATCCATTTTCAACTGAATGTTTCTTGAGAATGGATCTAGGCCTTTTACGTTTCGGGGTCCTAAATTGGCCTTGCACAAATCTGACCTGTTTGTTGCTACTAAATGGGTTACCACCCTGATAATCCAACTGATCTCGTTGGAATTTTTTAACTTTCCTAGATTTAAGTTGTTCCTCAAGATTGCTTAAATCAGTGGCCACCTTATTTAAGTTTCTTATAAAGAAGGATTCCCCTTCAAATTTCTGTACCTCATTACATAGTTTGGGGACCTCACTAATCTCACGGTCAACCACTCTGTCATGGTACTTGGCCAAGGCCTCAACAAAGACCATAGTGGCTTGCTGCTGAATGGCTCCCCACTGACTGTTGAGCTCTTCATCAGCCTCACTAACATGGGGCTGTGTTCTAATCCTAAGCCCCCTAGGTGTAATACCCTTGGCCATATAGACCTTAAAGAGCTTAGAATGCCAAACATGTGACCTTAATGATCACATGTGCTTGTGCAGTTGATCAAAAGCCAGTCCACAGCTTGCCTCAGGGCCCAAGCTGTCCCACTTCCACCATTGCTGGTTGTTGTGCCTAAACCAAATACCCCAAGATCTTCTCTGTCAGCTGACAAGCCAGATACAAGTCTGGTTAAATCCATAATTTGAACTTAAAATAGTTCACTATACAGGGTGTATATACCTATAGCAATTGCGAATAAAGAGCCCAACAATATAAAACTTGTTCCCAATTTGTTATTCGATCACACAAGTATACAAGTGGTTATGAATATTGGCAATAATGGCACTTACAACATCCAAAGTAATGCTACGCCAATATTAAGTAGCTATATTCAATCAATTACCCAAAGGCAAAGAGCAATAATAGCCACAAACTTGGCCAAAACCTGGCAAAAAAATAATTAAATTAAAGCTACGCTTCACCACCCAGGTAATGATGACTGAATTGTAGAACATTGAACCATTGCTATAGGTGCTTAATAAAATCACCCATCAAACTCAAATTGTTTTAGTGGTTTGAAAGCTGACAAACAAGAACAGACAAAAATGACCACTCTAAGCACAAACAATTATGGTCAAACGTATGCCAAGGTCCTAAGCAAGCTGTGATCAAAAAATGAGACCCAAACCGTCAGAGGGAGCAACCCAGCCGCAAATTCCAAAAACTAAAGTAAATCCTACAAAAAGGATCAATTATAAGTTGTACCATAAATCGGGACAACTAATGCCATTTGTAAAAACTATGTAATGTGTACAAAAATAAATATATAGCTCACTACTACTATACAACAGATCTTCATAGCAAGTATATACTTTATAAAATAATAATGAATAAAGGTCCAGCAACCAAAGGCCCCTAGAGTGCAAACCTTATGTAATATACAATACACGTACTGGTACTGAAGAACTGATATACACACCAGAAACAACTAGAAAAAATGTTGATTGGCAACCACATAACCAACATGAATATTGAGAATAATTATATGCATTTCCACCCAATCTAACCAAAATAATCAGATGTAACATAGATAATTTTCTAACAAAAGTAGTTTGATAATAAATTCTAAAAGGTGAATAAACATCCACTAATATTGGGACAATTATATTGTAGTTCAAGCCAATCCAGTATTAAACCTGTAGAATGAAACAATGCAATGCCTTAAAAGGGACCTAAACCACTATAATCATATGTAACCCACTCTATTAGACCCAATCGAGTGTAAAAATTACAAAATGTTGTAAAGAACATAACTAGCTATCCATACTATTAAATGAAATAGTACAAAACAATAATGCCAAAACAAAATGTATTTATAAGTCCATTCAGTTCAAAGAGATGTTTAACACCAACGACTTTTGCGACGGGCTTCAGAGAACTTTCCAATAATCCCAACCGATGTTATCTTCTAAACACGAGTAAGATGCACCACCACTAGTACCTCCGATGTTCCACATCAACAGTCACCATAAACTTCTTGGCAATTCAGAAAAATAGTGAAAAAATAGTCAACAAAGGCCCACTCTAATTCGGAAAACCAAATTCTTAAAAAACTGTCATCAGAATTTTCAGACGAAACACTGATAGTCCCGAATGATGTGTGCATACAAATTTGTAGAAAATTGTATCACCATAATATTTCCAGTGGCCCAAAGTTATTACAAACAGTAAACAAGAGCCAGCTCCGTTTGTCTGTTGTAATTGAGACTACAATCTCAGTATATAAAACCCAAGAGTTATATATAAATCCAGAAAATAGCAAATATTTGGCCAAAATCTGAAAACAAACGACTCGACAGTACCTGTTCAATGCTTGAAAAGCTTACTCAACACTTCAGAGGGAGAATAACAGCATAGTTGCTGCCCATCCTGCTAAATCACGTCGACTGCGTAGAGAACCACTGCAAAGAAAACGAATACAGCTTCCGTTCACAATGGTAGCAATATAATCCAGATGCATAAAAGGAATAAATGTCCAAAAAAAGTCAAACGAAACAACCAAGGGAAAATTTGGAAAACCAATATGTACATAAGCTGCAGATACGACCATGCAGCCTACATCAGTTTCACAGGCTCCCAGCTGGAAACGAAAACAAGTGTAACACAAAAAAGATCCTCCTGCCTGAAAGGCAATTGCACGGCTCTACAATATCAAATCCACCAAAAAAGCAATGAGCCAGCAAACTGTGAAACTGAACTTATTTAATTATTAGTGCATCATCAAAAACAATTACCCAGACCAGTTTCAGCTGGTAAAAGACACAGTCTTC
Organism: Protopterus annectens; assembly: GCF_019279795.1. NCBI lineage: Eukaryota > Metazoa > Chordata > Ceratodontiformes > Protopteridae > Protopterus > Protopterus annectens. The sequence continues at coordinate 277,410,866 of NC_056743.1, forward strand.
ATCAGTGTGAAAATAAAATAAAATCAGTACTGTTTTATATATCTGCATGTCAGTTAAACACACACCCCCATTGGTTGTTTAAAATTGCTCATTCAATCCAGGTGGAAATAATCCACCTAGCTTAACAATCCATTTTTTTCTCTTTAGAATCTAAAATGGAGTACCAACCTGTTTTGTTTAATTTATTCCCCTTAACTAAATCAATAATCAGAAATGTTATCTTGGCTGATTTATGTGCCATACAATGCCTATATAATGCATTACTGCATTTTTTGTTTTTAATATTACTTGTATGTTTTGAAATTCTCAACCTAGGTGGACGGGATGTTTGGCCAATATAAAAAATCCACAAGTGCATATGGCTAAGTATATTAGCCAGTCACTACTGCAATTGGCAGAAAATTTGATATCATACACAGTAGCACAATTTTTACACGTGAACTCTTTGGACATGGATATTTTGTCACAATGTATGCAGTGACCACATGGAAAACATCCAATAAGTGGTTCACCTGTAATGGTAGTTTGTATCTCCTGTGACCAAGCTCTAACATGAGAATGTCTATAATGATTGAAAAAAGATGCCAAACAGACACCTATCTGGTAGCATATTAGATAAATCCTGATCACACTGCAGTATATTCCAATGTCTGTGTATACCATTAGTAAGTGCATCAGAATTCCTTGCATATGTAGTAACAAATCTGATAGGTTGTGGATTCTGTTCTTCACGTGTTTTGTATACTAATAAATCATCCCTCTTCAGTGTGTTTGCCCAATTACTGGCCTGCAGAACATGTCCCATATGATATACCCTAGATTTGAATCTGTATGTCAAATCCTGTCTATATTCTTGAAAAGTATATTAATGGGAACAAATCCACCTCATTCTAAAATATTGGGATTTAGGGATATTTTTGGCTATATGAGGAGGATGAAAGCTGGATGCATAGAGGACAGTGTTAAATTGTGGATACTTTCTGAAAACCTGCGTACTTAAGGTGTATCTGCTAGTCTACTGATGTGAACATCAAGAAAAGTAATAGTATCTGCATGATAATTGACTGTAAAATGCAGGCCCCATTTGTTCTCATTCAAATAAGATATAAACTCCATCAAATAATCCACATCAGTCCTCTACACCAGCCTGGAGAGAGGCACATCTCTGTGTCTCACAATGGAGTTTACTATGACTAATATGCTGAGTTTACGGTAAAGCCTTACTGTTTGTGAGACATAGGTATGTGTGGTATCTGGTGTGAAGGGCTGTGGAGATCACATGTGTTTTGGCCTCGGAGGTCTCCTTTGTTTGGGTATGTTTATTTGGAGGACCTCTGCATGTGTAGGTGTGTGTGTTGTGTAGATGTGGATGGTGTTTGAGATGTAGTGCTTGTGTTGACAACCTTTTCGGTGCCAGATATACTGGCTTGAGGGGAAAAGAGCTTGGACTCTGGGTTTCTAATGTAACTGCAACCTCTTTCAAATTGTGTTCCTAGGTGGTAATAGTAGATGGTCATCCATGTACAACAGACAGTTGCTACACTGTCTCAGGATGCTCATATCAACCAGACTGGCAGGAGAAACTGTAGGAAATTGTCCATCCATATTTGTTAGAATCTGAGGGAGAAAGGCCAGGGAGAGCTAAGCGGTGGGCCTAAAGCCCAAGTGCTTAAACCAAAACTAAGAACTTAGAACAACACTTAAGAATAGCACTTAATTTAAACAGGTTATAAACAAGCAGTAATAAATGCAACAGAAAAGATGCAGTTGAGCAGTTTAGAGAACAGGCAGCAAGTAGCAGGAAAAAGCAAAGCAAGATGAAGTAACAAGAGTAGTAGGAAGAAACACAAATTAGAAAAATATAAGTACCTGAATAAAGTGTCTTTTTTTTTTCTCTTTTCTTTTTTATATAAAAAAGTGGAAAGGAAGAGAGCAGGAACAGAAGATAATTCAAGGTTAAGGGATTAAGGGGTATGGCCTTCCCAAATGATCTCTGTATTAGGTAGAATGAGCTAAAGAGATGGGACAAGGAGGAGTGCCCAGATCAAATTTACAGTAGGGATGGGCAACTGTGAAAGCCACCAATTTTAAGAACACAACAGCAATAGGTGGGAGAGTGGGACAAGAAAAAATCAGCACAGATCAGAAAACAAAATTCAGCCAGAAAATATACAATTAATTCAGTCAAGCAAAAATAAAGACATTGCAGAACACTGAACAGTTAAAGTGCCAAAAAATATACTTATCAGCTCTATATTTATGCTTCATAGGTTCATAGGTGTTTAAGAGGCTAATGATCACAAGGGCCTTTTTAAGCCTAGTCATGCATCCCAAATCTCTGATAAGTTCTGATACCCTTGATAAGTATAAGCATACCCCTGGGAGATGAACCATTTACAGGCTACCTGTTTGCATAAGAGAAACAGGTGCCAAACCAGGGATGAATTTGCGGTTTCCCGTCCAACTGTCAATGCTGTACTTGAATTGAGTTAGGAAGGAACTCTGCTTCACATGGATGGGTAGCCTGTTCCATAGACAGGGTAGTCTCTGGGATAAATACCTATAGCTCCAGCACGTCCTAGTTATATCACAGGCAAGGTTTAAGTCTTTAGAACGGGTAATTCTGGTACTGTTTGTTTTGTGGATATGAAGAAGGTCCGTCAAAGTGGGGTCTGACAATGCCCTGTATGCCAGGCATAGATCTCCCCTCAAAAGCATGTAGGAGACAGAATACAGGTACAGGGCTTTGAGGTGGTCTGCATATAACATATTACTTACGCCTTGTATTCTTTTAGTGAGGAATATCTGTGGGTGTTCCAGTTGTTGAATATGCCTGGTTAGGTACATATCAAAGCGTGCATTGTACTCAATGACAGGGCTGATGAATGCCGAATACAGTGGAACAATTACTTCCTTGGACTTAGATGCCATAACTTTGTTTATAAGTTGAGAAAAAAACAAAAGCCACAGACTTCAGAACAGACATAGACTCACTTTATTCCACAATTTAGCGCTTTCATCCAAAGGTAACAGGACTTCGTAAGAAGAAAAAGCCTACTGGAGGCCTTCGTCTTTGTCTGCTATTTCCAACTCCAACAGTATTGCAGTGACTTGTACTTACATCATTGGACTTAATGTGGTAAAACTTTGTCAGTCTGAAGGCATACATTTTACTTCCTAGAACATCCTTTAATACACCCACTCTAGTCACTATCTTAGTATCATTATCATTTTTTTTTTATATTTCACTCACCAGATCCAAATTAGTCCATACAAAATAAAACTAAATAAATAAATAAGCACAAGTCAATGGTGATTGCTAGACTGCACTAATAGTGGTTTAAATGTGCTGCCAACAAAATGAGAAAATAAAAAAACCACAAGAGACACAGGCACCCGACTGTGTATGACCAAACAAAAGTGTAGACAAATGCTAATATTGAAAAAAAAATGCTGGAGTATTATATTAAAACATATATTACACTTCCAGTAGTTGCTGGGTTCTACTTTGAAACACCAACTTCCTGAAAGTCGACATTGCAAAAGAATGAAAAAAAAAATACTCAAAATCCAAAAGGTCAATAAACTCCTTGTTTTTTGTTTTTTGCAGGGGGTCAAGCTCCCCACAGCCCTCACCTAATATATATCAACTCCACAATTGCACCAACTCAATAAAGGGAGAAATCTCCGTATAAAAGTGAATTATCGCCGGCATGCATTTAGAAACCACAACGGCAATGATTTGATATGGAAAAAGCACTGTGTGTTATGCTGTGCATCGTTTTATTTCTGCATGCTACTAACGCTCAAGCAGTTTTACCTCAATCACGTGTAGGGTAGCTAAGTTGGCAGTGATGGAACATTTACATCACTGTATTCCTCGTATAATGAAAATACCCCAAAGAGCGACACTACATTGTAAAATATGGGTGCACATCTTAAATTTGATAATATAATGATTAAATTTCAGATAACACACTAACTTTCATCCTTCTTCATGAAGTAACAGTAGTGGAATCATGTGTGATTCATTGTAATGTGTACAGAGATGCAACACTTCATTGTGAGATAAAACAACAATAATGAAAATATTTCAATTTTCCTTGCTGCCCAGAACAACTAAATTAATATTTGGATTTATCATAGAAAAAGCAAAACTTTGAGTTTGTATTGTAAATGTAAGTACACATTCATGAACAGTATCTTGAATTTGATAATCTATAGTTAAATGTATGTTACTCTACTTCACCACGTAATGTTAGTGAAGTTGTTTAGATGTGGCTTGATAACTTCATTTTCTAGACGCATTTTATAAGGGTCCAGTGCTTTGCTGTTCTCCCCTACGTCATATGCGCTCACTACCAAAAAATATTTGTAAGCAGCTAAAATTAATTGCAAAAATTCAATGTTACCTGCGTTTCTCTGCTGGATATCATTTACATAATCCAATGCACCTTCCCTCTAATACACATAATTACTTGCTTCATTTCAAAATCAATCAGCTTTCACTTGTGTAACATACAGTGGCTCCATCAGTACAAGGCCTGGGAAAGACAAACGGACTGCCATAAAGAAGGTTCTGGGACAGCCATTGCTCTACAGTAAAGTGGATACACTATCTGGTTGATGAAATGGAGCTTTTCTAAAATGGAATCATGGGTTAATGAGGAAACAGGGCTTTGTCTTTTTAAAAAAAAAAGTCTTCACCGGGCAAAGTAATTGGTTTCAGTTATGCACCTATACCTTTTTTAATGTCGGGACCAGAACAACATGGCAAAAGATTTTAGAATCCAAAGGAATCTGAATTATACATCTGGAAGGAGAGATAAACAAGGTTAGAACATTTAGCAGTTAGATGGAAGTCTACTCAGAGAGACTGTAAGAACCAGTGGATGTGCTGGTAACAGAGAAACAGACTAACTTTCTTTGCTTAAATACTTTTTTTGTTATATAATAACACTGACACAGATTTGGACTTACAGCTACTGATTTATTTGTTTGTTGCATCCAAATTAAGCATTTATTTTATTCCATTTCAAGCTAGACTACTGCTACATTCCTATATTTTCTAGGGTGGAGTCAGCCCTATTTTTATGCTGTGTGGTGCTGAGGTAGCGTTGTCGCCTCACAGTAAGATGTTGTCCCGTTCGATTCTCAGCTAGGGCATCTTCTGTGTAGAGACATGTGTGAATGGGTGTACCTTCGTTGAAGGTTGTGCGTCAGAGCTGGCAAATCGGCACGTAAAAATCTACTGCCAATCATTAGTGGACCGGAGTTCCGCTGTGGCAACCCCTAACTGGGAAAAGCCAAAAGACACAACAACACCAAAAAGAAAAGTTATCTAAGTAAATCACTGCTGCAGTAGCCTTAGCTACATAGATTATACCCTGCATGGGATATAACAGCCGACAATCTCCCAAAGCTTCAGGGTACCTTTCAAGCATCAAAACTGTTAGTCAGCTTGAGCTGACATGACTAAAAAAGACATGTTTGGGCACAAAGCCATTCACAGCTATCATGCCAACACAGAGAAGGAGTCTAAGCCCTAAAATGGCAATGCTAGGAGCAACAACAATGTTCACACCCAAACATAAACAATACCCCAGAAAACAAGGGCGATGGAGGGAAGGGGCAACCACTACAGCAGTGATCTTTTGAATATCTACTGTTATGGTAAATTAAATTATAGAACTATAGTATGTTCATCATACTGATGACTGCTGCAGTAGCCTTTGCTATATGGGTACACTACCCTAGCTTAGTACATTTGGGAGGTGGAAGGAGAAGTGTCGAGGAGCTCCTGGAGAATTGTCCTAGCAAACCTAGATCTAGACATATAGAAGGAATCCTGCGTATAATGCATTGTAAAAGTATGTACAGATGACCAAGTTGTTGATTCTAGAAGAGTCCTAGAATCAAACCCTTCCTAAAAGACTATAAATGAAGCCTAAGCCCAGGTAAAGTGGGCCTTGACCCTACCTGGAATAGTTCTGTTGCGGTAAGTATAACAATATGAGGCAACCATTTGAAAATAGTCTACTTAGATACAGAAGAAATGAACCCACGGTGGTGGTGCTGCGCTAGCGTTGTCGCCTCACAGTAAGATGCTGTCCGGTTCGATTCTCAGCTAGAGCGTCTTCTGCATGGAGACATGCGTGAATGGGCATACCTTCGTTGAAAGTTGTGCGTCAGCCTGGCAAGCCGGTATGTAAAAATCAACTGCCAATAATTAGCAGACCGAAGTTCCACTGTGGCGACCCCTAACCGGGAAAAGCCGAAAGACACAAACAAACAAACAAACAAAAAGATACAGAAGAAATGAACAAATGATACGAAAATCTGAAAAATTTTGCTCTGTCAAGATGGTACATATAACTCAAGTTGTCTGTGGATGTCCAAGGTATGCAGTATCTTTACTCTCTCATTTTTGGGTTCAGAAAAGTAAACAGAGAGAGGGATAATTTAGCTTAATGTAAGCTTGAATACAGTTTTAGGATAAAAAAAAGGATTACTTCTCAAAGGAAAACTGTTGACATAGACGATATGATTGTATCAGCTTTCTCATGGACTGGCGAGACATACTGACAAAATAAGGAAGTCTTCCCTGTTCCCTCTCCAAGGACCAACAAGAGTTGCTTTCCAATGCCCACTGAGGGGATCCCAAGAGCCACAGAGAATGTGAAAACCCCTGTTCCACAGAGGTTAACCTTCTAAGGTGGGAAAGGCTGTTTGCTTAATTTTTTCTTTTGTGGTTGGAAGAAGGACTGACCGTGGGACTGGTAGCTTGTTCCACAGTCAAACCAAACATGGTGACTATTCTTCCAGGGACAACAAGCAGCAAAAGCTGGTAAAAATTAACAGTAACTTTTTTTCACACAAAAACACAGTATAAAGCACATTAAATCACTTTGCCAACCCCTAAAAGTAAAATAAATAATTTCCCCACGGAAAAAAATTGTTCTCAATTACTTTAAACAACTTTTAAACTGACAGGCAAAATATATGCTTTCATTCAAAAGTACAATAGAATCTCATAACAGTCCTTTAAAACACAAACTTCTAGTTTAAAAATAACTTTCCTGAACATGAACGTAACAATGAACAAATAACTTTTAAAATGGAAAATTTTTGCCCCGAAAGGAACTTAACTACCTAAGAAAACAATAGCTCAAGCAGACCGTCGATCCTCAAAAGCCTCTGAGTAGCGTTGTCTTTGGAAGCAGGAAAGCTTTTAAAGGCTTGGTATCCAAACCTCTCTTTTTATTCAGCTCAAGCTGACTGGCAGTTTGGGTGCGTGGAAGTTGCCCTAAAGCTTTGGAAGGTAGATGGCTGTTATACTCTATGCAGGATATAACTCATATAGCTAAGGCTACTGCAGCAGTGATCAATTAGTAGAACATCTATTTGATTTTCATTAAATTGTGTAGTTTTCCTAATTAAAGTACCATATGTGTCAGGTAATAAGAAAAACAGTTTTGCAGCATAACAACTATTTCAGATAACATAACCTCATGCAGCAACAGCCTGCTAATGTATGTACACTAGTCCTTTGTAAATAGTCAATTTAACTCATAACTTAAATTCAAATAACTGAAACAGCAAGACAATGCTTCCAGAGCAAACAAATAATTTTCAAAGCAGGAACAGTTCATTGTGCATTTCTAAAGTATAAATGGTATTGTTTATTTGTTCATTCAAACTGAAATACTTTATTTCTTTATTTCATTTTACATTTGTTTACTGGGAAAGTCCAACTGGACAAAGTGTCCCTTTCAGCGGAGGCCCAGGGTGAAAAGCTCCACATAAATTAGACTGAAATTTACAGTGATAGAATAATTTTGTTATACAGTAGCACAAATACTTTCTTTAGATACAGAGAAGGCTGACAACATATCACAATATAAGGTAAGACAAAATATCTGGATATAACATTTCAGTTCAACATTTTGCAGTGACTATGTGTTACAGCACAGGTTAAACAGAAAACAATAGCAACGTTTTGTTGTAGCAAGGAAAGCAATTTATCTTAGGCAGGATTATGATGCAACCAAGTTTTTGTAGCAGTACTGCTGTATTAGGCGTTTTGAAGAAATTTGAACCAGATCTTGGGCTTGCTAAGTTAGCAGCTATTTTGGTTAGGGCAAGTTAGAACAAGGGGAAGGCTAGGTTTTTTCTAAGTGTCTTTTAAGAGAATATTTCTAGCAATACCATTTTAATACTGCAGCAGCAAAGTTTCTATATAAGATACAATGAAACATTCTGTGCATAGCTTAACCAAGGAGCACAATTAATATTACACACATATAAGAATGTAAAACATTTACAGTGGCCTTGTGATGCACAGGGATAATGCCCCTACTGTGCCCCACATGACACTGGTTTGCTTAGTGGCACAGCTGCTGCAGGAGACGTGGAGGTTGATGAGACTGAATGGTCAAAGTAAGAGCAATCATCCTGGGGGAGGGAGGCTGCCTAGCCACTCTGCATTAGCAACATTAAGAGCCCGGTGAGCTCCATGAAGCACATGACATACTGCTTGGTTGAGAGGTTGCACTTTAGTAAAATCAGGCATGCATTCGCCTCTCAAAAATAGCAGATGTGGAGTGTGCAAGGCTATTATGGGGTGGTGAGGGACAGGGCACATGCCTAGGTGGCAGTACAAAGCTGCAGCAACATCCTCGATCTCCTCTCCAGCTCTGGACATTGGTCAGCTTGGGCAGGAAAGAGGCTAAGACAGGCCTAGCAAACTCGATGAAAAAGAAGAAGAAGAGCTGGAGGCAACTGATGGTCAGCTGCAAGGAGGAGGAAAACTAAGAAACATTTAATCAAGACAAGGGGATATTTTGTGTCACCCATAAATCTTGGGAACCATAACATTTAAAACATACACAAGAACCGCTGTCTTAATTATTATTTGTTGGCTGCCTCATGCTTTCCTTTTTTAATGACCACACATTTTAACATTTTTTGTCCCATTTTGGCTCCAGTGCAAACCGATATTTACCACTGACAATGCTTGTTCACACTTCCTGTTCTCATGTACCTTTTCCTTATGATACAACTAGATCATTACCTTATAGTTTTAAATCTTATAAACACCTAAGACTAGTGCTAATAAAAACTAATAACTATCCAAGCCTTAACCTGTAAGCAAAACTTAAGAATACTGTTTAAAATACCCCACCATCTAGCTTTTAATTTTATGCAATAATTCTGCAATAAACAATCCCAATGTTAAACGTAACTGGTTCTTCCTGCATAGTACATCATCTTCTAAGCTGATAGTGTCATTCACTAGCATACTAAACAATGGTATTAAGTACATTATTACAATGAAATGCACCAATGATAAATATAATTTTGGTAGAAATTATTCCAAAATTATTCTAATAATCCAAGGTGTTGAAAACACTAAGCATCTTTCTCACTACAGAGTATACTGCAAACAGCTATCAAGATCTGAAATATTGTCTGACAAAGGCAGTTCTGCAGAAAAAACAAATTATTAGAATGCTTAACACATCCAAGCATCTTAAAGAAGCACCATTTACTCCAGGAGCAGCACTTACTGTATTTTTTAAATCTTATGCCTTGTTTCATCAGAAACACTAGGGAAGTGTGATATGCATTCCATCCCAACAAATCATATGTTCCCCTTCTCCTGTTCATGAATTTCATTTGTGCTGTTGCTGTAATAAATTTCCTTCCATGACTGTCCTATCTGTTTGGTGTATCAGTTTATGAAACGCGATTCCAACCACTTATACCATGAAGCTCTACAGAATAACAAAACAGGTCTACTGTCATTTGAATAGCCCTGCTCACTCTTTTCTTTTCATTCATTCACTCAGTCCTACACATCACCTTGCTCTTTGTCAGGTCTTATATTTTCCATTATGACAAATGCTTTTCAGTTCTCCCTTCTTTTAAAACACCTTACTCATCAAATTTTAATCTAGAATCAAAGATCCTGTTTCTTCATATCACCATATCATCTATTAAAAAAAAACTTTTTCATTTGCTTTTTCCACACAGTAGACAATGGCAATTACCACAACTACATATGAAACCTGTCTGACTCAAGAGGACTCGTACAGAAGAGCAACATCCTGATTAAATGTTCGCTATAAACATCTCCCTGGATCTCTCCTGTAAAGCAATCAGTAGATCAATATGAGATAGAAAGTTAACAAAAGAAAAACAGATATAGGCAGATCCATAAGTAACTGTTAAACACTAACTAAACAAAGATTAAATTATATTCAGGTTCTGTTCCATCATAGCTGCTAATGTGTTACAATGTAAGCTTAGCAATCAACTTTAATGTGATCATTGGTGCACCAAGACAAGGTAGGAAATGATAAATGTAAACAATGCCTAAGAGTAATATACCATGGGATATTCTTATTCTGATGTACAGTGATCACAGTGTTATTATCAATTATTATTATCATCATAATTTGTACACTGAGAGTCTGGGCCTACAGTCATCCATGTTAGGAGGTTCAAGAAAGCTTTGACTACCTCCCATAATGTGCTAATTGCATTTCACTGAGTTGTGATCTTTTTGATGTACTTTTTTGTTAACTGCACTTTATTTCTCAGACTCGAAAAAGTCACGGGTTGTGTACTTCTAAAAGGGAAATTTTTAGTCATGTAATATATTTTATTTTTGCAAGACCCACAGTACAGATTTAGAATTTCAAGATTTCACTTGATATAACACCTACTTGATGTAAAAAGAGATGCCTCTTCACTTAACACATCTTATAATTCACCTTGTAAAAGGTCTTTTATTTAATACTGTAGCATAAGGCATTGAACTGGAATAAAAAACACAAAAAGAAAAATCTAGCAAAGCTAGACTTTCCACTGTGTGATACCTTAAATGGGATATGTGCAAATTACTTTTTAAGGATATTATGCATAGTCTTTCGGCTTTTCCCGGTTAGGGGTCGCCACGGGGGAACTCCAGTCCACTCATGATTGGCAGTGGATTTTTACAGTGCCAAGTTGCCAGCCCTAAGCCAAACCTTCAAAGAAGGCATGCCCATTCACATTCGCACCTACCTGCATGTCTTTAGCATCATTCCACTGCAGGGAGGACATGCAGACTCCACACAGAAGATGCTCCAGCCAAGAATCAAATGGGACAACCTCTTGCTGTGAGGTGACAACGCTAACCGCTGCACCACTTATCCCATGTTGCCTCTGATACAAGAGGTTTAAGGTATCACACAGTGGAAAGTCTAGCTTTGCATTGAATTGGTATACTAAAGTTAGCTTCAATATTACAGGGACCAGCAATGAATGTGGGAACCACCTATAGCAAAGTGTAAAAAAGAAATCAGCAACTCTTAATAAATAAGCAAATGTATAACGCCTATATCCTTGGCTGACACCTACCAGCTCCTGACTATAAGCATGAGACTGTTTTACAATTGTTTTATTGTTTTGTGCATCTAGAATTCACGTCAATTTTAAATTAGACAGAAAAATACTAATTCCTGCAAATATCCTTCCTATTCCATCTTTTGTTGCTGCGCTGCATAACATTCCTCTTACACTTATTTCAACCAGGCTTCTTCCTGTCCTGAAACAAAACGCAGTCCTCCTAAGGATGCCTAACCAAATGAACTAGTGCTTTATGTAGGTCTACTATAAGGTACTTTTATCTATATCAAATTCATAGCCTTACAAGAGAAATAGTTTCTCTTACCAATCAGAGCAGAAAGGAAGTCAGTCCCCCTGAATGATCCCTGAATGTAAAGCCATGTTTAAACATTACACCAATCACAAGTGAAAAAGTTCAGGATCCACTCATATAGAGAATTCCTTTACCACTTTATGAAATATGGAAAAATCATTAAGAGACATGACATTAGGCTTGTAAGGGCTCTAGGGCCATTAGCCTAGTAACCTTCTATAAACCTATGAACCTATAAGGAAAGTTATCTCAGAGGAAGGCAAAACTGCCTTCTGTCTAATGCAAGGTACATCTGGAAAGAAATGAATAACTTCACAAAATTAGTAGGTTAGTTCCTCAGCTCTCCTTGAATAACCTTGAAGGTAGAGTTTAATCACCTTACAGTTCAGTGCAGTTTGACACAGATGAATTATCTGTCTCAACAGATAAACACATTGCTCTTGTGTGTAATTACCTCTCCCCACATAACTTCATTTAATCCACGTTCACTTTAAACATCTTTACAGAAAGGAAATACCAAAAATGTTCTTAAAAGTATCTTTGCTTGGGGTACATCAAGAGAAGACAACTTGTACTAAAAATGTTACAATATATGTAAAAGTATCTAATGTAATTTTAAAACTGTATATTACATGAATCTATTAGCCATTCCCTATTAAAGCAGCTACTGTCATTCCAATACCTCAGACCAGTAACTTCACACAACATTCTCACTTATAGACCAATTTTAATGCTTCCTGTTCTGGGTCAGATCCTGGAAAAATCAACTTCCTTACCACTGAATATATATGAACAAACACAGCATACATGGCAGAACCAACATGGTTTCAGAAGTGGCTGCAGTACTGTGGCTGCTTATATCCTAACTGCTTATCTACTAAAATGCAAAAACAAAACTACAAGACTTAGACATTCTTTCTTTCTTTTATATATTTATTGACAGTTGTTTACCAAGAAAGTCCACTGGGCCAAGAAGAACCCATTTTCAGTGGAGGCCTGGGGAGAAAAGCTCCACAAAGGCAGTTAGTATAAAAATTACACAATATTGGAACAGTCTGTATTAACAAGAAGCACAGTCATAACTGAGATTATAGATGCAATAAAGTACACTATGAAAATGTAGGTGGTACACAGAAATAATGTAAAAACACAAGGCATTAATGTAAATCCAAGGAACATATTCTAGTACACTCTAGATTAGAGTCTATTATGAGTGTGGAAATGATTAATATAGGTAGAAATAGAATAACTATCTTACTCATTTAGTTACTTCATTCTAAAGGTCTTGCACAGGAGCAATGACTCTGGTTTGCAAATTATCAAACTAATCATTCAACAAAAGACAAAGTGGTATCTATTCCTCCTCACTCCTGCCTTCATTATATGTAGTATACCATAAAGCTAGATGACGGGGGCTCAATCATCCCACCTCACCCCCAGTTATTAATTTCATGTCATAAAACCTTAAACATAAAAATATCTGCAGATGATATATATTAATAGTAGACAAGCTACAAGTGCATTTAAAATCAAAGAGCAGTGCCAAAATGACCTACAGGAACATGAAAGCTGCTTCTCATCCACAAACCAGCACTCTGTCTTACAAGAATTAAATCAATGCTGCATGGTACACCCCAAAAGGATAAATAATGTTTTCTTTTGAACACTTTTCAGCTCAGTGATCTACAGTCCATGGTACCTTCTGTGAACTCTGCCCTCATACCTAACCTTACCCATGTGTACTAACCTTAACACTGCCACTGCCTCCTCCCCACATTCCCTCACTTTACCTAACCCAAAAAAAAAAAACATTCAAAATTACTACTACACAGACAAAGAGACACACAGATGCATGCACACAGACACACACACAATGTCATACACAACTGACAGAAAAAACTATCACCTTACATAGCCGTTACCAACTTAAACTGGAAATACACACCTTCAAATACCATCACAACGAAAAGGCCTCAAGTACATATCCCAATATCTAGTCCTCATTCTAACCCTAACCCACAAACATGTACACAGACACCCATAACTTCACACGACTTAATTTCTCCCAAACCAACAATTCATTCTTATTCCCATTCATACACCTACCACCTCGGAAATCATCTTCACTCAAGCAATTCATTCTTATTCCCATTCATA
>NC_056743.1:277430602-277593102 GCF_019279795.1 Protopterus annectens
AATCATTTATATAATGTAATATATGTATTCATTAAATCATCGACAAAGGCAGGGCCTAAACTAAAAGGGGAAGAAACAATTTTTAACGTTGGAAATGACAGGGAAAAAGACAATGGTAATAATCATCGACAAAGGCACTAACTCAGAGACAATTTTTAACGTTGGTACAACTGTCTTAGTTAGTTGAAAGAAAGGTAGGTATGAATTAAAATGAATTTGCTGAAGTAAAAGTGGACTGGAAATGTTTCACAAAAATGACTAAGTTCAGGAGGAACAAGGTGCAACTTAAAGCCAAAATCAGGGACGTCCTCTTGAACCGAGAGACACTTTCTCTACAGTGTTTTTAATCACAAGAGGACCTACTAAAACCTCCAACTTTAAAATGTTTAGTGTCTGAAGGTTAAGGAAGATATTTCATTCTTTCTAATGAAGGCGGTACAGACACCAAACCCCCTACCAGAGGTGCTTCCGTATATTTTTCAGTATAGTTTTACACATATACCCCAATTACCACACAATAGGAGGACTGCACACCTACCCAACAGGTGCGCTACAATGGCGATCACTTCCTCATCCCTCCAAACGTTGCCTGCTTTATACAGCGCCGCACAGGTGATCATCATCAAGTCATACTTAACTCGCTAATAAAGTCACTTCGCTAGGTGTTGTCTTACCTTAAAAAGTACGACGAAGCATAAAGCGGCCACCGGTAACCGCATCCTGGGTTATCTGTTTTACGTGAGAAGGGGTGAGCACCGAGAAACCTTCTTTAAAAAGTGTCCTTGTTGGTGTGGAGTTATTCCTTTGGTTTCGACAACAGCATGACTGCCATAAACATATTTTTGAAACAAGGTGAGAATGATGAAAAAACGTTTTAAAAATCAGTTTCTTCTCTTTGCTCTTTAACTTTGCCCTAACCCTTCAGATATGTGATAGTTTGAGGAAGAAAAGTATTTTTTCAGGGTGGAGCAAAGTTGAACATGCCTGCGCGTCACCGCTGGCCCCACCACTAGTCGGTGGCCTTTCTCCCCTTTCGTCTTCTCGTTGCTTTGCTGGGAAGCACTCACCATTCTCTTAACTCGACAGTTTAGTTCAGAAGTTCAATACGACTTTTGTTTTGTTTTCCCTCTGAAGCAAACAAAAAAACAAAACTTTTTTTGCTTGTATTGGTTTCAAGGACGTTTTACTTTCGGTCCTGAAAAGTTCTTATTTTATAAGTCGGTTGCAATGGGATCATTTGCAGGCTCACAAACATTATTTTCAAAGTTAACTAAATTCTGTCTGAGACCGATATTGACGCATATGACACTTCACTTGGTATCGAAAATACCATTGCTGCATGCAGAAATACAGCAACCAAACTTGTTTTTTTTAACATTAAATAAGAGAACAAATAAGTTCGTATCACAATGCTGGAGTCGTAAACATTGTTAATTTCTCTTGCATTTCCTGCCTCCTTTACAGGTACATTTTCCTGCATTTTACTATGAGAATGACATTGTTACAAATAAACACTATCGTTAGCCTCATGGCATTCTGTTTACTCCTCAGATGTAGGAGCCAGCAGACTTGTATATCTTGAATATCATTAGTGATGACATGTCCGCTTGAGCTGCATTCTTTCATCATCACCACCGTCATTACTATTCTGTTAAGTAATATTGCAATCAAATTTCTAGGATGATCTGGAGACCCTTTTCAACTAGAGGTTTAAAAGGGTAACTACACAAGCAAATGCAACAGGCGAGTATATTTTAAGTTATAATAAAAAGGTAGTCCTTATGAAATCAGCCAGAATCCAATGCAACAATACAACACAATACTGATTTTAAGTTACACAAATGTACTCGGACCTAAGTGATCAAAGAAATGTAGCATCCATTCTACGCCAGTGAGTTCCTATGTTTAAGTAACTCAAGTTATACTAAACCAATCCCACAAGCCAGCAGTCTACTTTGGGGACTGTTGTGTGTCTCTGTATGTGTGATTAAATGTGTCTTTAAAAGCAGCAGTATAAATTGGTATAAGTCACATAGCTTGGGGACAATGTCAGCATTCAGTAAACTGTTGAACTACAAGCAGTTACTTTGTGCATGTCTCTTATTTGGCTGTCTTATCACCAACTGCCTCATTGCAATATATAGATATGACATGCAGTCAGAAGTAACTTGCCTGACCTTGTATAAGAAGGGAAGAAACTTTACTGAGTTAAACATGCAGTTTTCATTTACTTGCGTATTTTGAACTTCCTGAATCAAACAGCTGCAATGTATTTTCTATGTGGGTTTATACCAGATGTGTAAAAGGTTTTCAGATTAGCAATAAAATCAAGCAGGCCATCTGCTGCTGACTTTTTATGCCATTAGTCTAATTCTTAGGGCTACTAATTTGCAATTAAAAAAAAAAAAATAATGACGTTTTCATGAGTTGAAATCTTGGAATTATATCCATGTTTTTTTAAGTATAATTTCTGGTCATGATTTCATTATAAATTTTATTACCTCTATAGCTATGAAACATTAAAGTAGATCCTGTATACAGAACACACAAAAAGTTTGCTGACAGCATAAGTAATAAATATGAGAATAAATAAAGGGTGTGGTGAATGTCTTGTCTAAAATACCAAGTTGCATGAAAATCATAGTTTTTGAAATACTGTAATAATCCAAATTTAGGAATTACAATAATTTTCATGTAAAAATTAAAATCTAGGTCCCTTCTCATTTTTCAAAATGATTTTGTCAAAACAAAGGCTTTATTAAACAGTTTAGTCACAAATCTTACTCTTACTAATTTTCATTAACCTTCATGTTGCATTAAACCACCAGCATATTTTTGCTTTTATTTCTTCAGTTTTTATCTCCAGATGGCAACCCTATGACCACATACTTTTCGAAACTGCAGAGAAATCTCAACCTCTCTGTAAACTGGACATCAAGGATTGTGTGTGTGTTGAGCCATGTTTCATTTTGAGTGGACCTAGGGACAAATCTGAAAAAATACAATGTGTCATGTTCCTTCATATCACAGGCAAGACATCAATCATATGTGTACATTCTCGGGGAAGAAAGTAACAAGGCTTCAGTTTTAAAAAGAATAGTCCAGGTATATTGTGAGTAAAAGAAGAATCCACTATGTGTGATGCATTTTTACTGAAAATCAAGGGGTTCAGGAGAAAATAAATGTTTTGCATCAGCAAATTTTACACAGATGTTTTGAATTTGTTGACTTTTTGATTATTCTGTTATAAAAGACAACATTCTCTGAATCAGAAATGATCAGCTAAGTGAGAGACTATCAAGAGTTGAGTTAACACTGAAGAAAGCTCATAATGCATGTAAGGCAAGTAATCTTTAAGTGTCCAACATGAAAGTTATGAAGTATGAAGAATAAGGTGTGTGCTTACATATTTATACAAAATGATGTCTGAATTCACTAAAATTTTAATCTTTAAATTACAGAAGACCAAGTGCTAGCTAAGACATGCCTGGTAACAAATAAGTAGGCAGAAGACCTACTCGATGAAAATATTTTGGCTACAGACATGATAATCGCATTTTAATGCAAATAAATCAAATCTGTAGCCTTTGTGTGTGTGTGTGTGTGATAAACATTTCAACAGAGTTTGCATGAAATGAAAGCTAGTACAACAGCACGATATTAATGTTTTAGTATCAGAAGAGACTGACAGAAATGTCTGATATTACTGAAGTATTTGCTATGAATACTGTGCATGCAATATGCAGTATTTAATGCATTCACTGATGATCAGAATGAATGTCTGCATTTACTCCAAGCTGTGAATGAAAAAAAAGTGAATTTGCATTGAAAAGACTTGTAGTAAAGGAAAAAAAGTTGTATTTAAACTGGATTATTTATGCAGAATGTAACAAATACATAATCTGCTTATAAAATGATACATTTGTATAATTAACTGTACATGTCTGTATGCATACCTTTGAATTGTGTGTATAAAAAAAGATCGAAATCTCGCTTTATATTTTAACATTGAAAAACTCAGCTGAAGCAACCATATATAATTGGCAGAGATTATTTTACATTTAGCATGGTAAAGAGAACTGCATTTCATGTTAAAAATGTAATTTGTATTTGAATATGACAGAAATTAATTTTGCAGTCATAATTGCAGTCAGAATGTACAGATATAACTGACAATTAAATCATGCAGTGTCCGACTATAAGATGAACCTGTTGGAATGTGCAAGAAATGCAAGACAATTACAGAGACAGACTGAATGTTTAAGTGATTCAGAAGCCACTACAGAAGAGAGTTAGTCCAAAACTGAGAGAAAAAAATTGTGAAATATGCAAAAACAGCCTACCTTTACTGGCAAGAAACCTACTGTGGCAAAAAAGTTCAATAAAATATATTGATGAATAGCATTCTTTTGTTTGATGGCATTATGTATCTGCAGCCTCTCTATTATATGAAGATTTCATCTGAGGCAGCTTCTGTTATAAATGTTAATGTAGGAGTGCCAGTTGTGCTTAAGGCTAGGTTAGAATAATTGTATCAACACTGTGACATGTTTGTATCAAGAACAGACCTGGATAATGTTTGAAAATGTATTGATCCTTTGGGCTTTAACAAGGTTATAAAAAGCTTTAAGCTAAGGAAGAGATAGTAGCGACCATGCCCGATGTCAAATTCTTCTCTGTACTTGATGCACTCCAATGGTATTGGCAAATCAAGTTGGATTAACCCAGCATTAAACCTTGTTCTTTCAGGTAACCTTCTTGAGATTAGATGTGGGCATGTCTTCAGTCCCTGAAGTATTCCAAAGGGTAGTAACAACTGTATTTAAAGGGCTAAATGAAAAAGATAATAAATAGCATTCTAGTCTGTTATATTACAAACAAGATTGTGATAGCTGACTAACAAAGTTGTTGAACAGACTGATGTCTCAAAGTCTGAAACTCAGTAAAGATAAATGCAAAATATGTATTACCTCTTTGAAGTATGCATCACATGCAGTATTGACAGAAAATGGTCTTCAAGTAGATGCTGAAAATGTTTGAAATATTCTGAATGTGGAAACACATTTGACAAATTATTTGTTATATTATGTGTTTCATAGACATGGTATTTGCCCACATTTTATAGTTGTCAGAAAATATGGCTGCTGAAATGTGATATACATGTGTTATCGAGCAGGTAAAGAAAAGTTCAAGTTACTAAAAATCTACTAATTATAGTCCCAGCTCTCAAACATTATAATGTGACACTACCTACAATCTTGAAAGTTGATGCTGTACAACAAGGGCTAGATGTATTTTTTACAAGAGAGACTTACAGTGTATTTATTCAGGATTTTAAGAGATGCACAGACTCATTACACACAAATGGAGAAAAACACTAGCCATAGCCTTCTGATGCCAAAAGTTCCTTGGTTATGTTTTATAGCATGCATATTATTTTATTTATTTAGTTGTTTAACATTTGCTTACGAGGAAAATCTGACAAGGACAGAAAACATTTTCAGTGAAGACCCAGGGAGCCATGCTCCAGATGCATGTATTTGGAATGTGGGAGGAAACTGGAGCATCCAGAGAAAACCCATGTGAATGCAGCGAGGACATGTAGACTCAGCACAGAAGAAATCCCAGTCAAGAATCAAACCAGAGAACCTCTTGCTGTGAGGTCCTCTTGCACCACTCATATGACCACAAACAAGTACAAATAATGTTTAACATTCATTACATAAAGCACCAGCACCCCTGCAAAGGATATTGTTCCACTAGAAATGTATGACTTGCATCTATAGTGCAAATCAAAGAGGCTTATACACATTACAGATACTCAGAGTTGTGCATATCTGAATTACTGCAAAAAGAATTGTTTAAGGAAAGCTTTGCACCTGTTATGGAGTTTATAACAGTTAACAGTGACTGCACTTGCTTAGACATGACAGTATAAGACGGTAACCATACTTCTCCCATGTACAGATTTTTGACTCATATTTCTGGCCCATTTTTCATAAAATTGAGGTTTTCTGGCAAATTAGTGGCAAACCATTAAAGACTGAAGTTAAAAAATAATAACAAAGACTCGAGTTTCAGATTTCATGCCACTCAGAAATTTCACACTAATTTAAAACCCGGTATTCTATCAACTTTCTAAGTTTGTAAGAGCAATATTTAAAAATTGTCCCTATTTTGGGGCATTTATCCCACTTTTATCTATGGCTTTGTCCAGATTTCTTGCTCTAAGAGGTTGAAAGGTTGAGAGGTATGACGATAACCAGATGAGATGAAGTCACTGCATAATACATCTCATTACAGACTACATTTCTTTTATCAGGAGTGTTAGAATTTTGCATAGTATTGAGACTTTTTCCATATCATAGTCACACTAAAATGGACAAACAAAAAGGATGGGCCATACAATACAAAATATCCTAAAGAAAAACGAATATCCAGGAAAGATTGATTATTTGTGCATTTTGAATCTAGAAACACTCCGTTATAATCTGTGGGACAGCCACAAGCAGAGGGTCATAGGGTATACAGTTGGGAATCCATAATTTTTATGCCACGCCATTTCAGTTGCTAGCTCATGACAGCAAACATCACTAACACTATTGCAAGCCAAAGAGAAGTAAGCATTTTTCTATAGCATGACTGCCAAAAATCTTTCTCTTAAATGAAAGGAGAAAGAGTTGGAATAAATGATGTTTCTGAAAGACAGTGTTGGTCACGAAATCTCAGTGCAAGCAGAACTGGCCTTAGCAGTTGTGGTGCCCAATTTGGATGATTTATGTGGAGCCACTCAGTTCACCACCCATATAACCACCAGCACTCTGTCCACTTGCTGGCTTCTTGGACTTATGACTATTTAATATTAGGTGTTAGGAATATATGTGATCAATGTTTATGAAGAATAAAATATGTTTTTATTAGCTCATATTTTGTCATAAGCAATGTTAAAACAAAGGTAAACCATTAGATTCCTAGATTACCTACAGATACAACATCTCCTGTAGTTTCTCACTCAGGGTCTGCTTAGCTCAGGCACACTATAAAGAAATTGTTTGATGAGTCACCAAGGCCCTATGTCTACATTATGCTTTGTCAGTTGGCACTTACTGGCTTATCAGCAAATATGTCTTCAAACTCCTGTAGTACTGCCTTGATATCCTAAGCCTAGATAACATATAGTCTCCCCTCCCACACACACACACACACACACACACACTTATTTCCCCTCTATCTTTCTTCCTTTCTTTTCCTTATTTGACTCATGCCTTACTCTCCTTCACATTCCATGGTCAACAGTTGCACATGCCATAAATACTTTGTTCCTTGTATGTTATTTTCTACATAGAAACATTATACTATATTATGTAATGATAGTGTATAGGCACTCCTTACTGATGTTACTGACTGAATTCTTGTATCATATCTATGTATAATTGTGTTCATGTATGCTACATATAATTCTGACATGCATCTAAGAATGCTTGCTCTTACATTACTAATGCTGCAGTGATATTTATTAAAGTTTATTGTTTCACTGGATTGCATTTCTGCTGTGCTGAGCCTGAAAATTGTGTAGGTGGATCAGTGCTCAACCTTGGTTAACAAACTTTTTAAACTACCTTACCAAGTTAAGTACTATACATACTCCACTGACTTTGGGAGGTGCTGCAGAAAACACCAAGAAGACTATGCTTCTAAGAAGTAGGTTAATTTAGAAAAATGAAATCTGGTAAAATCTTCTAACATATCACAATCCCTATTCCTAATTTTCCATGCTTAATGTATTCAAATGACAGGATGTACTGGACAAAATGAGTCAGTGGGGCTGCACTTAATGGTTGTGGAAAGATGGGGGGACAAAAAGATCATGAAACATTTCTAACCACCATTATGCATTCTCATCTTGTGTCACCCTAGGCTTCATCATGGTCTTCAATTATATCCTGCACCTGCTTTGAAAGGTTGGAATGCAATACTCAGTCAGTTCTCATTCCTTGTTACAGTTAATGTATCTCCACAAAATCACATAAAACTGTTGAATTTCCTCAGACTGTCCAACAGTAATACTAGTTATAATCTCAGGCCACCCCTAGAAACAACATTGCTCACACTCCAGTTGACATATAATTCTTTCTGAATAATTAAAGTGTACCAGTACGTGCAGATCTTTTCCATCAATGTGCCATGTCACAAGGACAAGATAAAGGAATATCTGCTGTGATAATTTAGAGTAGTCACTAAGCATCATGTATTGTCAGATGGGAAGAAATCAGAACATCTTAATGAAATGCATATGGTTATAGGGAGAGCATGTAAACCCTAGAGTTTGTTCATCTTTCCATTTTAGATTTCACTCCAAAACTCCTTCCCAATCCAGTCCATCCATTTCCTAGCTATAAGTTTCTTGTTACCTACCTAATTTGTATGTGACCATGAACTGTGTTAGCCTGCCTTGTGTTTATGATGCAGAATGTTTTTGTTTTTCCAGTGTCAGTCAAGGAAACCATTTCTCTCTCCATCTCTACCTACCACCACTCAGCACATACACATTGCTTTTTTCAGTTGCCTGTGATTATTTTGCTCCTATGAGATTGCAGGAAACATTTCTCTGCCCTCCTGTTGAACTGGTAGCATTCAGTCACAAGTCTTTTTTAGTATACTTACTAATGTTGCTTTCACTGTGGTGGTGGTGCTGCAGTAGCATTGTCGCCTCACAGTAAGACGTTGTCCAGTTCAATTCTCAGCTAGAGCGCCTTCTGTGTGGAGACATGCATGAATGGGCGTACCTTCCTTGAAGGTTGTGCACTAGGGCCGGCAATTCGGCGTGTAAAAATCTTCTACCAATCATTAGCAGACCGGAGTTCCGCTGCGGTTACCCCTAACCGGGAAAAGCCAAAAGACACAACAACAACTAATGTTTGCTTTCATAATCTCTAAGACTTACTATTCCACAGTTATTTCTTGCACCAGCATTCATTTGCAACCAAACATGAACCCTATGTTGGCAAAGAAGGAAAATAAACCATATCACCTCTCTGGCAGTTTTCAAACTAAGCTTGGTCTTATCATCTTCTGAGACAGTGACTTGAGTAATACAGAAAGTCAGCGTAGAACAGAATGTGTGTATGTAACTTTAAGAAGCATTTCCAGATGTATGAGCATATACATAGTGAGCACATGCAAGCAGCAGTGCCATTTTGAGAGAACATCCACAGTGTTAACATGGCTAGTAGTCAGCCTGTTTATAAGTTTAAGTTCCTGTTACAAAACCTCATTCCTGATGTGTTTGTGTGTAATAAAGCTGCTTGAACTGAACCCACAGCTGTTTGTCTGTTTTATCCTGACCAGACAAGCGGCATGGTGTCAAAACTGGGACTGAGTGTGCAACTTCTTCAAGCCATGAGGTGCAGAGTTGAAGGCAAAGGTGCATTGAGCAAATTGGGTGATAACAGTGCTCAAATTATCAAAAAGGGCCAGAAACAAACTAAAGGTAACCAAAACTTGCATGAATGATTTATTTTGCAAAGAAAATGAAACGGGGCATTCGTAAGACACAAAACACATTATTAATCAAATGAAAGGCACAAAATGCATTATTAATTAAACAAGTAGCACAAAATGTATTCTTAATTAAACAAAAGTCATAAAAAGAATTATTAATTAAATGAAGTGTTCAAAACCACAATATTTGATAACACTATCAGAAATACTTATATGGGGCTCAGAATTACCTTTGGTTTCCATAACGATCATGTTTAAAGTAAAACGAGTACAAGAAAAATATAATGAGCATGATAAGAGGTTAAATGGCCATAATGAGTACAATAAAAGGGCAAAATGAGCTTAAAGTGCAAGGCAACTGCATGTTTTTTTAGTAAAAGACTGTGCTTTGGGTATAAACAACTATTTCACATTGGCCTAAGACATTCAGAGTGTCACTAGAGTTGTTTGAAGTATGTCAGAGTGTGCAAAGCATTTTCAGTGTGTGTGCTTTATTACAGTGCATGTTTTTTGTGCTGAGTACATTTATTTGCAGAGTGCCGCCATTTCAGTGTTTCTTACTTAGTACAGAGTTATTTCGCAAAGTACAGCCATTGTGAACGGTTCTTGTGCTGTGTACAGTTTATTTGCAAAGTACAGTCATTTCAAAGTATTTCTTACACTGATGAGAGGTTTCGCAAAGTACAGTGATTTTAAAGTATTCTTGTGCTACGGAAACTTACTTGGCAAAATGCAGTTATTTCAAAGAGTCTGTTGTGCTATTGGGCATAATTACAAGCTCTGGCATAAAAGTCTGGCATATATTTATGTGTGTATGTTCGTATATGATTCTAAGCACCTTCCCTACTGTGTGTTGATATGGCAGAGGAATTTTGCAGACCCAGTCCACTTGTATTTGATCATAATATTGCAGAAAGTTAGAGAGTATTTGAGACGGAATATGGTATTTTCATACAAGCAGCTTTTTCTGACAAAGAATCACATACAAGGGCATTCATTCTGCTTAACTTAGCTGGGTCAGATGCCATTGAAAGTGAATGCTCATTTGTGTATACACCAGCAGTATATGCAGGAGAGGGGGAAAACCACCATATTAGTTTACTGGCTGAATCATGGAAGGACACTGAGTGCTTGAAACATATTTTAGAGAAATGTGCAACCCCCAGACAAATGTTACATTAGAGAGCGACCTATTATATACAAGAGACCAAACATCAGGTGAAACTTTTGCAGCTTATATCACTGACTTGAGAAATATGGCTAAAACGTGCAGATCTGGTGACTTGAATGATGAGTTAATAAAGGACAGGCTTCTTTGTGGTGTTAATAGTGCTGCAGTGAACAAGATTTTGCTTTGTGACAGTAATTTAATGCTGAGCAAAGCCATACAGATTTGTCAAATTTATGAGCTCACAGAAAGGCACACAAGTATGCTTACAAGTGACAACAGCTTAGTTTCAGCAGTGTCTATAACAAGCGTAAACAGCACATAGCATGTGGCAAGCAGACGTAGGCCTAAGCAGATGGCAGCTGCAACCCTTGCAGAATTTCCTGGGAGGCCCTGTAACTTTCCAGCAAGTTCCAAGACTAGTTCAGCAAAATGGACATGCTCAGTACTATATAAGGGTGAGTCAGCAAAACACAAGTCAAGTCTTATTGTTAACTGTCGCAGTTGTGGTGCCAATCATGAGTCTAAAAGAGAGAAGTGCTTAGTATTTGTTCAGCAATGCCACAAGTGTAAAAAAATGGAACCACTTTCAAGAGTTTTGTAAATCAAGCAAGCCTCATTCAATTATTAAGAAAGGTCACTCAAAAAAGCAAATTGATCATATAAAAAGCTGCAACCCTACTTTCTATGTAGACGGTGTATCAGTGGTCAGTGAAAAGGTTAATGCAATAGATTTATTGGCAGAGAATAAAGTATTTTGTACTATCCTGATCAATGGTAAACCCACATAGCTCAAAGTAGACACTGGTTCAAAATGTAATGTGATGTCAGCAGAAACATTTGCTCGAGTAAGAACGAGTGCGCAACTTAATTTGGTCAATTTTGCGAAGTTTGTTGCTTATGGAGATGAAGTGATTCAAACCAAAGGCTCAGTAGTGCTTTCATGCTATTTGACTGGGAACAGTTACAGCTTGCAAATTTATGTTGTCTGAGGACCTGTGCAGTCATTATTAGGACTCAGAGACAGTTTAAGAATGAAACTTCTTTATTTTACCAAAGAAGTACATCAAGTAAGCACATGTCCAAGTTCCAGCTTTACTGATGGTGTTTTCTCATAGTATGCTGATGTGTTCAACAAGTTAGGCAAACTTCCAGTTGTGTATGCCATGAAAGTAGACCCAGAGATCAGTCCAGTGATCACACCAGTGAGAAGAGTTCCAATAGCTATGCAGGACAAAGTCAAAGTCCAGTTAGATAAAATGGTGCAGCAAGGTGTGATTTGTCCAGTCACAGAACCAACTGAGTGGGTGTCATCCATGGTAGCTGCTCATAAGAAAAGTTCAGATGAAATCAGAATATGCATTGACCCAAGCAACAAGAACAAGGCATTAAAGATAACTCATCATCCTATGCGTACAGTTGAGGAGTTGGCTGCTCTCTTGCCAAATGCTACTGTTTTTTCAGTCTTAAATGCAAATAATTCATTTTGGCAAGTGATGTTTGATCGCAAATCTTCACTACTGACTACATTCAGTACCCCATTTGGTAGATACAGAGTCCTCATGATGCCTTTGGAATAAATTCTGCCAGTGAAGTCTTTTATCATGCAATGAAGCAAATTTTTTTTCAGGCTATCCATGTGCTATAATAGTTGATGATTTATTGGTTGGAGGCAGTGTTGAAGCACAGCATGACAGAAACCTCAGGAACATTCTAGACAGACAGAGTTAAGTGAACTTAAAGCTCAGTCCTCTGAAATGTAAATTTAGACTACCAGAAGTTACTTATGTAGGTCATTTACTTACCAGTATAGACTGTTTTTGAATAGAAAAAAAAGAAAATTAAATGTATGAATGTAGACAATTTAGAATGGGGTAAAGGAAAAACCTCCCTTGACTGGGACAGTTAGGAGAAAAGACAAAGAAAATACCCAAAAAATACCCACAGTTTGTATTATTAGTTTGTTCAGCCCATATACCAACTAAAAGAAATAGTTAAACGGCATTGGGAATTATGTTAGGAAAGAAAAAGACAGCATCAAGAAAGGTGTTTCAGTATAGACTTATGACCAGACCCTTCTAAACAAGCAGCCATTCTTGAGGTACCAGCCCTAGACAATGTCGAAGTCTTACAGCATTTCCTTGGTATATGGTTAACTATTTGGGCAAATTTATCCCTCCCTTTTGTGAGTTGTCAGCAGCTTTAAGAGACCTGACATGCAAAAATGTTGCCTGGTCATGGCTGGAACAACACCAGAGAGCATTTGATAACCTCAAACAGCAAATTGCCAGCCCAACTACATTGAGATATTATGATGTCCACAAACCAGTAGTTCTTTCCTGTGATACTTCAAAGTTCAGTCTTGGTGCAGCTATTGTTCAAGAGGGCAGACCTGTTGCCTATGCATCTAGAACTCTTACCCAAACTGAGATGCAATATACTCAAACTGAGAAGGAACTTTGGCAATTGTGTTTGCATGTTCGAAGTTCCATGATTATGTTTATGGCCCAGCTATCCAAATAGAAACTGATCATCAACTTCTAGTCACTATTTTAAAAAAGCCTATGTATACCACTCCAGCAGGACTACAAAGAATGATTCTTAGATTACAAAAGTACAATTTCAAAATGGTCTATACAAAAGGGAAATTTCTTTATCTGGCTGATACCTTATCCAGACTGCCCAGAATTACTACAGAACAGCTTGATGTAGCGTGTTTTGACTTTGATGTCATCAAAGTGCATAATTTTTCTACCACAAAACTTGATGAACTAAGAGATCATACAAAGACTGATCCAATTTTGCAAAAGGTTAAAGCAATCCTGTATACCACCAAAAGTCTGTCTTCTTTCGGCTTATCCCGGTTAGGGGTTGCCACAGTGGACCTCCGGTCCGCTAATGTTTGCTAGTGGATTTTTATGTGCCGAGTTACCAGACCTGACACACAACCTTCAACCAAGGCACGCCCATTCACGCATGCCTCCACACAGAAGACGCTCTAGCTGAGAATCGAATGCGACAACATCTTGCTGTGAGGCGACAACGCTACCACAGCATACCGCCAAAGGTACAATCTTATTTTTCATACAGAGATGAGATGCTGATGGAAGACAGTATAATTTTCAAAGGTCATAAAGTTATTGTTCCTACTACCTTACAATGTGAATACATCCAAATTTTGCATTGTGGACACCCAGGTTCCAATTCTACCAAAAGAAGGGTGAGAGCACTAGTATTTTGGCCTTCTCTATCAAAATACATTGATAAAGTGCTTTCTTCTTGTTCAGCATGCAACAGTACTAAACTGCATTTGTAAAAGACACTTCATCTAAGCCAGATTCCTGAACTACCTTGCTCACCAGTAGCCACTGACATATTTGAGTGGAATAATCAGCATTACTTAGTGTTGGTAGACTCTTATTCAAACGGGTTTGAGATTGATTTGCTACCTAACCTAATGTCCAGTTCTGGTATTACTAAGATGATACATCATTTCTCAGTCCATGGTAGTTCAAAGTTATTTCTGACAATGGTACCCATTATACCAGTCAACTGTTTCAGAAATTTGCAAAAGAGTGGAACTTTATCCATGTTGCTAGCAGTCCAAAATACCCACAGTCAAATGGCCTTGCTGAACATGCAGTTCAGCGTGCAAAGCAATTACTAGAGAGGACAAAGTGTGACAATACTGATATCTTCTTGAATTTGTTTAATCTCAGAAATATACCCTGTGACAACCTACTTGGCTCACCTGCCCAGAGACTTCTATCTAGGCAAACCAGAAAAACTTTGCCTATCAGTTCTAGTTTGTTGGTGCCTAATGCTAAATACAACAAAGCAGTCAAAGCCCAACTTTTAAGAAGAGTTCTTTTCAGAAGTCCAGCTGTGATAAAATGAACATATTTTTTCATCTGTTGAAAGAAGAAGAGACAGTGAGGATGCAAACGGTGAAAGGCTTTGATCAAATTGGTCAAGTGAGAGGTAAATGTGCCAAGCAGAGATCCAACTTAGTGAAATCTGAGGGTATAGAATACAGGGGGAAACCACAGGCATCTTCTTCCTGTGGCAGAAACAATATCGCAGCATTGTACCTGTGATGTAGACTCTAGTTCTCAGAGCAACCCTGACAATGTTCATACTGAAGAACATGTCTCAGTATGCATTTCCATTCCTGATGATGTCCCAAATGTCTCAAAAGTTGAACATTCCTTGAAGACAGTCCGCATTGCTAGATCCAATTCTGACTTTTATGTTACATGATCAGGTCATATTTCTAGACCTAGTGTAAAATACACAGCAACCTGGACATGATTGTTTTATATGTGTCTAATTTTGTATGACTGCATGTCAAAGAATTAGTTCTTTATAATTGTATATCATAAAAGATCATTTCTGTGTAACTGAATGTCATTGAGTACTGCCATTTAGTTGTTGTATCTTTCAGCTTTTCCCGGTTAGGGGTCGCCACAGCAGAACTCGGGTCCGCTAATGATTGGCAGCAGATTTTTACGTACCGAGTTGCCAGCCCTGACGTACAACCTTCAACGAAGGTACGCCCATTCACGCATGTCTCCACACAGAAGACGCTCTAGCTGAGAATCGAACAGGACAATGTCTTACTGTGAGGTGACAACGCTACTGCAGCACCACCACCGCAGTTTGAGTACTGCCATTTAGTATATGATCTATTTCTTAAAGAGGGAGGATGTAGAACAGAACATGTGTATGTAACTTTAAGAAGCATTTCCAGATGTAAGCACGTGCATATAAATAGTGAACACGTGCAGGGAGGAGTGCCATTTTGAGAGAATAGCCAGAGTGTTAACATGTATGAGTGTGGCAGTCAGTCTGTTTATAAGTTTATTTAAGTTTCTGTTACAAAACCTCATTCCTTATGTGTTTGTGTGTAATAAAGCTGCTTGAACTGAACCCACAACCTTTCGTCTGTTTTATCGTGACTAGACAAGTGTCAGTCAGATAGTTAATTTGACTACATTTTGAGTTGGAAACCACATTGAGTACTCATCAACAACTGACCACTACGGGAACATAAACAGCAAATAGTGTGAGCTATACAAAAGGTGTAAAGCTGCAGTTCCTAATAATACTGAACTAACCAGTAGTGCAATGCATGACGAGAATTGTTTGCTCCACTAACAAGGCTTGTAACTACTAGAGGAGCAGGACTACCTCTATAAAAATGTCTCTTTGCTATAATGTCTGTCAGGTAAATCTATGGGGCACGTAAGGCATAATAAGACTGTCACAGCCTAGTGTGGGGCCCCCTTAGGGAGTGAGGTCCTATTCGGCCAAATAGGTCCAAATAGTCCTAAGGCCAGCCCTGAGTGCAGGCTATGTTTCTTGGATATTCCAGTGTTTTAAAACTTAGTCTGGTAAATGAGATGATATGGATATCTAATGAAGAAATTGGAGGCACCTACAGAACTGGAGAGACAGTGTTTCATTAAAATATAATAATGATTAGTCATGGCTCAGAATGGGACATTGTGAAGTCTGCAGAAGGTATTTCATTATCAGTGTTCAGTCCTGGAGCCATCAAGGAAGGATTGAATTCACAGCATGAAGTACCTCAAACGTCTACTATAAAGGCTTTTAATTTGATTTGGAAAAAGCAGATCAGTGACTATAATAAATTTAATTAGTAATGGAAATTCTTCAGCTATGGCTGCTTCATCAAAAAACTATTCATGGAGTAATATACATAGTTACATAATAAACTATCTTGATGCATATTTACACAACTCATAGGTATAGTGTAATACAGTTGCTAAGTAGCATATGTAATAATGCAATTAAAATTTGCATCGAGAGGCTGTCATATATAAAGTGTATGATTTTTGTAATGTATCTTTAAGATCAGCAGTATACATGTGAATCATTTGACCCTGGGGGTGATGTCAGTGTTCATTAACCTTTTGAACCGCAACCAGCTTTTGTGTCTGTGTTTTACTTGGTTATCTTGATACTGTACATATCTTATTTATACTAGTGTACAGATGTGATAGTACTTTAGTGTAGTGATGTATCTTAGACTAAGAGAAGGCTTAGTGTAAGTCGTTTCTTCCTTCACCTCTCTATTTCTTCATTCATTGTACCTTAACAACACTATATTTGTGTTGTTAAACTGAAAAAGCACATACAAAGGCATGTGCCTTTCTTCTGTTTTGGTTAGTGCATCGAGAAACATTTCCCTGTTTCACTACTTCTCTCTTAATTTGCATTTCTAGAAGCCATATCAGTCATCGTTAGTTCACTGAAATATGTCCCCATCTTTTAACTTTGTTATTGCGACAATCCAAAAATGTAGGGAGGAGAAGGTGATTATGATGTTTTCCTTAATATATTAGGAATACAAGCAAATGAAGACAAATAGAAATAAGCTACAGGGGATAGACATATCTTAGAGCACTGTGGGGGCACACTTAAGGAGAAGTGTAGTAATAATGGGAGGAGCCACACTAGTCTGCATTATAGCTGGACAAGTGATATAGCAGAGTGAATGACTGACAGCCGACGTCATAATAAAGGCATGTTAGTGCAGTTGATTCAGTCCATGCCCTTGCATGCAATGCAGAACCACATAACTGCAATGTATCCTCATTCAGCACAAGAAATGCACCATTGTCTTCAATGCGTTGACCACTGTGAGTGTGCACAGCAACTTGGCAACCCTGCTCATCTTATAAAATGAGCAGTAAGTGGAATAGACAGGAAAGTAGAAAAAGAGAGGACAGTAAGATGGGAATACACAAGTATAACCATATTTTTTTTAGGGAAAGAACCCCTTTTATAAGTTTCACAAATGAAGGGAAAATGGGGGAACAAAGCGAGGGAATGCTGTGGCTATGATAGATGGCAAAGAGCAGGTGGAAGGGAAAAGCAGACAAACATATAGCATGCACTTAGACTGACCAAGGCATTATATACATCAAAGGAAGAGAAAATGAAGAAATACTTTAAATGAAGCAACTAAACCAGGTGTCATTCATCTCGGTGGATGGTGTTCTGTGCTGGCTGGTTGGTTCCACAGTGGGTCAGTGGGTGGGGTCTGTCAATTGCACAGCTCCATAAGCCACACTAGAGGGGGCTGCTCACTGACAATGCAACATCTATTTACTGGTGTACCTCTGCAGTCTCCAGCCTCTGCAACTGATAATGGGAGACCGTGGCAGACCTCCACTCACTTTCATTAGAGCAATATTTACCTCCATCAGGGAAGTTTAAACAGGCAGCATTAATTACCCCTGCAAGTCATCTCCAGCAGGGGAACATCCTACCTCTGCTGAGAGACTGACCTGGTAGCCACCTGTGATCTAGAGACATCACATAGCACAACTTGAGGTGACCACATCTTCATCTTCTCCTTCTCTTCCACAACTGGACCTACAGAATGATGATAATGTCATAAACACAATCATAGTAATAGTGCTGCCCTTCTAGATACTGTCAATAAAGCTAGAGATAATAGCAAACTAACCTTTTCCTTATTTCTAGACTTGTCTAAAGCCTTTGACACAGTTTGTTACAGAAAACTACTACTTCAAATATCCCTACCACGTCTCTTTCAGTCCACCCTTCTGTGGTTCAAAATCTACCTATCCAATAGGTGTCAGTCAGTAAAATGGCACTCCATCCTCTCTCCATACCTCCCAGTCACCACCAATGTGCCATAAGGTTCTACCCTTAGCCCCTCCTCTTTAACATTCTCATTAACACCCTCAATCCTTCCACATAACAGGCCACCCTAATATAATAAGCGGATGATTCCATTCTCATTTGCAAATTTGAAAACATTGCTCGGGAAGCTTTAACAGCCACTGAAACTTGGCTGCATAACTCACAACTCATGCTTAACCCAAAAAAAAAAAAAATGCTACTTGTCCCCCAAATCCCTCTCTCATGAGAAAAAGAAAATTTGAAATTCTCTCTCTTGATAATACAACCATTGAACTCACTTCTCATAGCAAATTATTGGGGATGATAGTGGATAATAATGTTACATTTGACCTACATATACAAAATTGCAAAAGAAAAACTCATAAAAACTAGGGATGTTTTACAGAGCCAAAAACTTTTTCACTGACACAAGTAAAACTACACTTGCCACTACTTATCTCCTCCCCACTCTTCCTTATGGCACTCTTGTCCTTACTAACCTCCAGGCTTCACAAAAATTAAATCTTGAACAATGCTATAACAAAGTTGCTAAACTTGCAGCACATACCCCATTCAAAACCCACCACTGTATGGCACTAAAAAGCCTAAATTGGTTAGAACTGCCACATAAACTAACAAATATACAACTACTTACCACCTATAAAATTATCCAGCATCCATCTGTCTGCCCAGCACTAAAAAACATTCTATACAGCTATGTTCCCAGTCGGTCATTAAGATCCAGTGACCAAAAACTCCTGTCTGCCTACAAACCTTGCAAATCTGCAGGGCATTGTTTGTACTTGTAAAAGCTAACTAAGGCCTGGAACTCCTTACTTATATCCATCACGTCTATACCCTCCCTCCTATTTTTCAAAAACACTCTGAAAGACTTCCTAGCTAAAATCTGACTCTTTTCCTGATCAAAACCAGAATAAACTATATCCCTAAATATAATTAAGTACCTTTTCATTCTTTATACCTCCTTACTCTCCCTTCATCACTTACTCCCTCACTGCTATCTAATTCTCTTCCCTAACTTTCTACATAAATACAACATAAGCCTGTTTTCCTTCAATTCATATTGCAATTCCTATTTGAATTAGACTAACTTACCTTTAATTTCTCTACAAACTGTCTAAAATTTCTCTAAATATTAAATGATTGTCATATATGGAATCAATTCTTAACCAATACTTTTATATTATGTCTAATTTGTTATACTTGTTTAAAATGCAGATGTTTTGTTTTATTTTTGAAGATTGTATAATTACTGTTCTTAAAATATTTTGTAATAATTTTCTGCCTGTGCCTCCACTAAAAATAGGCTTCTACCCAGTTGGACTTTCCTGGTAATCAAATGTCAATAAATAATAAATAAATAAATAATGCATATAAAAAGGAATGATCTTGACTCAGACTCTTTTTTTTGAAGGATGAGGATTTGGAAGTGGATTTATTTTGTTTTTGAAAATAAAATTATTTTGTTGAAAGGTTTGCTCTAAATACTTAGACACTCAATATTTCTGTGAGATGATCAATAACATAGTGGAACCAATACCATGCTTCAAAAAATAGCAGAAGGCCCCTTACTTCTGGACCCAGTCAGCAGATGATAAAAACAACTACAGAATAACCCTCTTTGACTCTAAAACTGAGAACACAGAAAGAAGCATGGTCATAACATTTACAATAAGCCATAAAAAAATCCTTAGGGCAATTATTTAGATCTGAAACACAAACATGCAGGTTTTGCAGCCTGATGAGTGGAGTGGACCACTTCATCTTCCCCGGGACTGATGAGAAATACATATCAAAATCAGTGGTGACTGCAACACTGAAAGAATGGTTCACAGGATACAGTGTCAGATACCTGTAAGTTTTTATGTGAGGAAGACAAACTAAAAATCTGCATTTCCTACCATTTGTTAGATATCATACTGAAAATCCCCATGAACACAATTGCAAAACATATCATGGATAAGGAAGGATACTCCATCTTCAGTTTCCATATCCTGGACTGTATTGAATTTGAGCCCCTGGATATCAATAAACGTGATCCTGGAAAAAAGAAAATTTGATTGGCAAGTTCAACATAATGCATACAATACCCCTGGCTAAACACCAGAGGTTCCATTAAAAGTGTCTTCAGTAATGGAGCGTAAACTGGAAACTGTTCTACTAAACAAACTCTATGGATTTCACTAGAGATCCACACTCTAATCAAATTTCCACCAGAGAATAATTTTCAGAGTTAAGTTACTTCGTGGCAGTATTGTGGACTCAGTGTTTGATTCATATTTTAACTCAGGAACTGAGGAAGCTGTAGACGAGCAAGCAGGCATTTATATCACGTTATCAAAAGATGAAAATAGCGAACGCTATTTCATCGGTCCCAAAACATCTAAACATGAAAATATTGAACATTCAGAACAGCAAATTTTTTACAATGGAAAAAAATTTGCTGCTCCAAAACACATACACACAACACAAGCACATCAAACAAACAGCAACCACGCACATACACTTAAATTCCTACATCTAACGCTACACTAAACTAAACATACACTACTATCTACCCACTTACCTTAACCCAAACCCTAACCCTAAGGTCCATCACTATCGCAAACTCACCTTACCCGCGCCCTAACCCTAACTCACTTAAACCGCCCCTAACCCTAAAGTCTGTCACTATCGCACACACGCCTAACCCACACCCTAACCATAACTCACTTAACCCACCCCTAACCCCAACGTACAATCGCACACTTACCTGAACCCAACCCGTAACTTTCCACCACAGTGCTAAGAATAGCAAAGCTACAGAAACGGCCAACCAAATTCTTTCCCCGAGTAAAGAATTTGCTGTTCTGCAGCTTCACTATTCTTAGCATTCGCTGAATAGTGTTCAATATCAGAACATTCTAAATTTTAATACTTTGATGTTCTGATATAGACCCGCAAGCAGAGGCAGTACTTGGTTAAAAGAACCCACCAACATACTCTGTTAAATGATAAGGAAGTTATTGTTTTGGCAGCTTAAAAGTATTTTAGATAGTAAATAGGTCTTTATATCAGTAAACAGAAAAAATGAAAATGATAATCAAGACATAACAACCTGAAGAGAACATCTGAGCCAAGTGGCAAGTGATTTGTTAAAACAAAGTACTAATGTCTTTTGACCACAAGAAATGTTGGTAAACCATTTTGTAAATTCAGAATGGTAACAGTACTTGTAAATTTGATTGACTATCAGTTTATACAATAAAAAGGAAAGACTTTACGGTTATAGAGGATTGATCAATAACAAAGCTTAGTGACACATAAGATTTCTAAGGATTGAACAGATGGGCTTACCAAGCACTACCTGTGGGCATCGCCAAGAAAATGAAGATGGTCCTAACATCCTGTCAGATGTCTGCATTCAGAGTAGGGGAATGGTCTCCCATGCAAATGACAATGGGTCTAGCATTCTATCAGATATCTTCATTATGAGCATGTAAAATTCCAGTTAGGTAGAAATGGGTTGTCCCACAATGTATTATAGCCCTTCTGTAACAGTATTCATAGTATCATCAAAATCATAGAATGTTTTGCTGTAAGAACTGGACCTGAAGACATTTTGGGGGCAAAACTGTTTATCCCAATAATACATTTTAAAAGGAATGATCTGGAGTCAGTCTCTTTTTGAAGGATGAGGATTTGAAACTGGATTTATTTTGTTTTTAGCAATAACATTAATTAGTTGAGGGGTTGGCTCTAAATACCTAGACTGTCAGTAATCCTGTGCTGGAATTTGACTTTGTCCTGAAGCATACTCCCCATATATGGCCAGGTTAGATTAGAGATACTGAAGCCCCCACTCACAGGTGACCTTGGATTGTCTGTGTTATGATGCAGAAGCAGTCAACAAGGAATGAACACATCTCCAACATGAAACAGACATCTCTGAGGGGAAGTTTGCCAGACTTGTACTGATTTATACAGCATAAAGAACTTTACTTGGGCTCTGCTTAAAGTGCACCCATCTCTTAAGACAGTCAGTCCAAATATCTTCAAAACCTCTAATTCTAACCACTTCTTATACTTATTTTTCAGTTCCGCTAGGGCAATCCTTGGCTGTATTGTACAATTTTATATAGCATCAAGAGAGTGTTATGTTAGTCTCTTGTAAGATTTCCTCTACTGTTTGCCTTGATTACTATAATCACAAAATCTTCTTCATTTTTTCTCTTTCCAGTCTGTATATAGTATTCCAGTCTAAAGACTTTTTTGGCATTCTATATCATGTCTATCCAATGAATAACATTGAGCTTCCATTCATGGCAAAATAACTGTTGATAATTAATTGCAATAAGTTTATTGCCCCAAATTCATTCTACTCAAAATGTTTGCTGGCCATTCCCCATTCTAAGATAAACTATTTTGTTAATGCACTCCTTTAGGCCTATTGGATCCCATGGTATCTCCTCATCATTACTTGGTAATGAATGGAGACTGAGCTTTTTAACTTCAATTTCTGCCTTAAACCAAAGTGGTCTTGTTTGCAGTCATGAGTTTCTAACACAGGATCATAGGAGGTTACTAGGCTAATGCCCTAGGGCCCTTACAAGCCTAGGGAAGTTTTACTCTTATTTCCATGATCAGCACCTATCAAACCTGACCAAGAGGGACATAGGTGGAACTCCTGGGGTGAATTTACGGTTACCTATCCAATCGTCCAGATTGCATTTGAAGAGGGCCAATGAGGTGCTCTGCCTGACATGAAGTGGGAGTCTGTTCCAAAGGTGTGGTAACCTCTGGCAGACAAATCTGTCCCTCCAGCAGGTTCTATTAATGTCACATACTATGGTAAGGCCATTACAGTGAGTAACCCAGGTACCATTTGACTTACGGATATGCAGCATTTCCAATAAAGCATGGTCAAAGATTGCCTTATATGCAAGGTGGAGATCGCTTCTGAGTAGTCTATGAGACAGAATAAACTGACAGTGATTTCAGATGATCCTCATAGGACAGATGCTAAAGACCTTGAATTTTCCTTGTGAGGAACCCTTGTGGTCTCTCCAATTGCTGCAGGTGCCTGGAAAGATACATACCAAAAGGGGCATTGTACTCAATTATTGACCTGATGAAGGAAGAGTTTATAACTTCTTTTTTTTTCTGGAAGCAATGCCCTTACTTATGAGATGAGCAGTATAGAGTGCCCTTCTTACCACTGTGGAGATATGGTGATCAAAGGTAAGGTCGCTGTTAACCTGTATGCCCAGGTCTCTCACCACTGAGTGCATTCTTAGGGTGTTGTTATTGATGTGGTAGGTAGCAGGAACATCACTCTTACCGAAAAGGATGATAATACATTTTTTTTGCATTGAGTTTAAGACCATGACTTTGGCACCTGTCATTTGTTTGTGTAAGACCCTCTTATAGGATGTTGACATCATTTGGAGAGTCTATGACTGCTCCCAGTTTGGACTCATCAGCACAATTTGTCAGCCATAGACCTTTAGTTTTAGCTTACACTTTTGAGAAATAGATTCCAAGTGGTAGAGGTCCCATGACTGATCCCTGTGGAACACTACTGGTTACAGGTCTACGGTTTGATGTGGATTCCCCTATTTTGACTATATGGGTTCTATCAGTGAGGGAGTTAGCACCCCATCTGATGATATACAGGTTGATATCTAGCTGGGTGTGTTTGTCAATTATGCCTGAGTAGAGGATAGTGTCAAAGGTCTTGGCTAAGTCTGGCTAGGCTGTATGCACAGATCTCCCCTCATCAAGGGCCTAGGTGACTGTCTCAAAGAAGTATATCAGGTTTAATAGGCATGATCTCCCTTTCACAAATCCAAACTGAGTAGGGTCAAGAGTTTGAAGTTTACCAATATCTTTTGTTGATAAGGTCCATAATGATTCTCTCCATGGCCTTGCAGATAAGGTTAGTCAGGCTAATAGGTCTATAGTTTCCAGGGTCAGTGGAAACACCACCTTTGTACAAGGGTATAACGGTGCCCTTTTTCCATTCAGCTGGGATGAAGCCAGTGCTTAGACTATGATTGAAAAGAGTACATAATAACGTTGCTAATGTTTGTTTGAGCTCAAGTAGGATGCAACCTGAGATGTTATCAGGTCCTATGGATGCTATGTTTTTGATCTTAGAGTGGATGTTCACGACTTGCTGTTTACGAGGTAGAGGATAGGTGGTAGGGCTGTCATAGAGTAAGTGTGGCAGGGGCAGGGGAGTGAAGTTTTCACAGATTCTGTCAGCTAACAGGTTAACATTGTCCACAGGATCTGTATATGTGGTATTATTAACCACCAGATCAGCACAAATCTAAACCTTTCCTTTTAGGTTACAGATGTAACTAAAGAATGCCTTATGGTTATCCTTAGTTGAGGAAGCGGATTTGGATTCATAGTTGGTTTTGGAGGACTTCACATTAAGTCTTGTTTGCTTGTTCAAGCTGCGGAGGGATTGTTTTCAGTTTCAGACTCACTCTGTCTAACTCTTAGACAGCAATTTCTTCCTCTTATTGTAAAGCCTGTTAATGGCAGTAGTTCACCAGACAAGTTTGCTCTACCTTGAGGAGCTTGTTTTGGTCCTATCAGGTACAGCTGAGTCAATGCAGTTGTTGAGGTGTTTATATAAAGCATTTTTGTAGAACTTGGCCGATTTGCCAGTTCCATCTGTGGGGGGAGGTGCATTGAAGCTATTTATACCATCCCATAAGAAGTTATAATCTGCTTTGTAGATGTTTTTAATTTAGTTGGTGCTAGGGGTGGATAAGGTGTGATAGGAACTTCGAACAAGACTGATTTATGGTCAGATCACTAGGGAAGACCTCACAATGGGGGAACTACAGTGGTCCCCCATATTGTTCAGCACCGGATCCAGGATGTTGGCACCCCTTGTGGGGAATGTCAGCTAGCTGTCCAGGGCATTGGAGTTGACGAAGTTGAGGAACCTTTGGGCAAGTGAGTTTGCACATGAGCAATTTCCTTAATCTATGGGTGGGTAGTTAAAGTTGCCCAAAACCGTGGTGTTCAGATGTATCTTGATAGATTCAACTAGATCCAAATAGGCAGAGTGGGTGTCCTGATTCATGGAGGGGGTCCTGTAGCTGGCAATGACTTGAATAGGTGTCCTACCAACAGTTAGTTGCACCTGAACTATCTCCAGGGAAAATGCTGTCTAACCAATCTGGAGGTGTATTTATCTTTAATGAATATTCATACACTGTCTCCTTTAGTTTTCATGCCATCAGTTTGTGGTCTAAATGTGTGGAAGGAGGTGTAGCCCGATATAGCTGGGGTGCTCTGCACAGCCTTGAACCAGGTCTCTCTGGCTGCACAGATGTCTAGGTCTTCCAAGGTGAGGACTGCTTCCAGCGAATGCAGTGTCATGTTAAGACACCTAGCATTTATCAGCAAAACCTTGAGGTTGTTCTTAGATGGAGTTCTTACATCGGGAATTTTGTCCTTGAGACACAGCTTAAAAAAGGCACTATGGGAGTGGCAAGATCCTTGGCCAGTAGCTGAAATTCCCAGGGTGACAGATGAAAACCATCTCTGACAAAGCATCAAGGTCTGTCGATCATGTCATCCCAGGCTGACAGATACTATATCCCCTTGGAATGACACCAGAAACTAAGCCAATTATTGAAGCCAGTCATTTACTGTTTGTATTGAGGCATCCTAGGTGAAGGTAAAATGCTGCTTTAGGCTAGGAACATACCAGCCTGAGACACATCATCCGAGAGTTCAATCATGTCTATCTTCATATAGTCCATAAAGGTACATCTCAAGTTGTTCACGCCATCATGGACTATGATAGAGTCATAACAGAACCTGTTGTTGAGAGACTTGAGTGCATGTGTGATATGGTGGATCCTGGCACCTGACAGGCAGCTGACCATGACCTTCTCCTTATCCAGGCTGGTGAGAGGGACATTTGTGTGTCTCATGAAGGAATCACCTATGGCTAAAATGTTTGGTTTTGTGTTTTGCCTTAAGGGCTTGACAGGTGAGACACTGGTATGTGAGCAGTTATGTGTATTGCATTCTGCAGAGGAAGTATTGTGTGTAGCGTGCTCATGTTTATGTTTGGGAGGTCTCTGGTTTTAGATATCTTTCTGGTGAGTACCTTCACATATGTAGGTATGTGTGATGTGGATTTGGGTGGAGTAGGAGATGAGGTGTGCATGCTGATGACCCACTCATTGTCATATGTACTGACTGGTGTGTGAAAAAGCAAGGATTCAAGATTCTTAATATAGTTGCATCTCTCACATGTTGAATTTGTATGGTCTAGGAGCAGCGAATTGTCGGAGAACATGAGGCAGTGACTGTGCTGTTTCAGTATGCCCATGTTGACCAAGCTGGCTGGAGAAACTGTGGAGAATTGTACGTCCATAGTGTTAGGTAAAATGTTATGGTCAGGAAGAGAAATCACACTTAGGAATGGCTAGTGGGCGAGAGGTGTGTTGGTACCTCTGAGGCTAGGTTTAGTGTCCTAGCTGACAGTAGAACTGAGCCATGAAAAGCCTCTGGAGGATCACAAGCAAAGTGCTAAGGGAAAATTTAGCAAGCAAAATGTTTGGTACTATAACTACCAATGGTAACTACACATCAGTGCATGATGGTGCGATACACGCAAGAAAGCCAAGACACAGGACTTGTATAAAACAAGAAATAACTCTTTTGACTCAAACTAGCAAATAAGGATGCACTCTCTAAGCTGTAGTTCAATGAATCTTGATTAGATGGGACCCAGATAGTACTCTCCTCCCACAAGGGTACAGAAAGGTCTTCTCCAACAAAGATGGCCTGACGACAGGAAAAAATTAGTATAAAATAGCAATTCAGTAAAACAATGTCCTCAGTGTAATCAGGTTAACAAGCAGTAATAAAAAAGGTGGTATAAATCCAACTAAGCACTTTTAAGAACAGCGGCAACGGCAAAATAAAGTATTAAATTAGGAAATGGCACAGTATAAATACAATAAAATACAGTAAAAGCAACTGTATATAGTGTATTTTTTTTGGCAAGTAGAATGGGAGGAAACAGAAGATAATTCAAGGTTAAGAAGCTAAGGGGGTAGGCTTTCCCAAATAGTATCACTGTACTTAGTAGAATGAGCTGATGCGAAGGGACTGGGAGGAGTGTTCAATAACAAATTTATAATAAGAGTAGGCAAAGCACAAGCCACCAAGTTATAAGCACAGAACAACAGCAGCAATAGGGTGGGTGTGAGGGATAATCAAATGGAGCCAGCCAGAGTAATTGTTCAAAAGTAAGCCAGAGACCAGTTTAACAACTTTGCAACACTAAGCACAGAATTATTAAATATCACCCAGTTTAACACACAAACTTTGTAACACTAAGCACAGAATTATTAAATATCAATGAAACAGTTATAGCAAGTGCAAAAATATATATCAGCTTTGTATGTCAGAGGGTGTTAGAAGTAATCCAAGTCAGGCAACAAGGAAGACAATTCTTAGATATTGAGCCAGCCTATCACAGCCCTTATGTAACTGAACAGTACTAATCTACCTCTATTCTTAGGGGTCATGATTTTCTGTCTATTTGACTAGGAAGTTTCCTGTACATCATAAGTTTATAAAATTTTCTAACAGGTGAAATGAAGGCAAACTGAGCTAGATGGTGAGCTAAGAAAAGAAATCTGGCACATTCACTGGATTTATTACACACGGATATTACACACAATATTTACACACTGATGGATTTGTTGAACATCTGCAAAACAAACAGCATCAAAAATACCCATTATAAGGAACTAAACCTCATCTGTGACATAAACAGAACATGCTGAAGGGACAGGTATAATCTCAAGGATTACCCCTTCTCTAGCAGGCTTTCCATCCATGTGAAGCAAAGCTCATCCCTAAACATATTCAACTTAACTTGATCCA
This sequence comes from Protopterus annectens, assembly GCF_019279795.1. NCBI lineage: Eukaryota > Metazoa > Chordata > Ceratodontiformes > Protopteridae > Protopterus > Protopterus annectens. The sequence goes on from NC_056743.1 coordinate 277,458,885, forward strand.
ATGGATGAGAAATGCAACTATACCCCTGGTTTGTCACCTAATGGCTAGAAGCATCCTGAGAATACTTAACGTGTACAAGCCCATATCATAAGAATAACATTCCTGGTGGTATTAGCACATTTCAGCAATGGGGGAAGCTTGGCTAGGCCTAAAATAGCTCTTGTGCTAATAGCATAGTAACCACCTATAAACATATTAACACAGATCTTGTGTAATGGGGTAAATTTGCTGTTTCTTTTTTTTAATCCAGATAGCTGAATATTAACCTCAGGATGCATATCTTAGATGGATGGTTTCAGACACTGTGAATATAACCCCTAAAACTCTGTATCCAGTTGAAATCAGTCTTAATAATACCAGAAACGAATTCTCATTGCTACTTCAGATTTATTGGGCGTGACATTTTTTTCATATAAACAAAGTCATCAGTTACTTTGATTGTAACCCAGTATGCTTCTTGGAATATTTTATGAATAGTGTTATTTATTTATTTATTCAAAATCATAAATTAGATTTTGGTCAAATTATTTCAGGCTGGTATAGCAATTTGTCTGTATTTTTCTTTCAGTTTTCTAGCAAGTAACTTGGATAATTTAAGCTCTTTTGCCCAAGTGAAGTGTTGGCATTTCTCCAATTTGTCTAGGATTTATAATTAAAGTACTGCTTTTCTTTCCAGTTCTTATTTACTAAACTATATGCTCATCAGAATAACCTCTATATCTTTATTTTACCATCATGTTTTCTAAATTTCACTTTGATCATTTGCATTTGGTCTTCTTTTCCTTTTTAATCTCTTTCTTTAAGTTATAAATAAAAATTTAAATCTTTGCTTAAACATGTCTCATTTACCCTCCAGGACACTATCCTGCCAAAGTTAGATTTCCAGTGCTAAATCAACCACACTTCTAAGGTTTTACTTCTAACTTGAATTTAAGGATTAAAGGGTTTAATTTCCAGAAAGTCCTTCCTCTATGTATACTGTAGTATAATGTAATCTAGAGGCCAGTGTGGGGTGTGTAGAGCTGTGATGTTGGTACATTCTCTGAGGAGAATCCCATGCTCATGCTCTGAATGGAGGAAGCAATGCCCACTTCTTATTAAAAGGAGGACCAGAAACAGAGAAACTGAGATGTTGGCCTCTTTTGGGCAGGGTTTAATAAACAATAAATGGGCTCTCTTGTAGGATTCCATACATGTGGACTCATTTACGTAGATTTACCTGAAGAGTACTAAAAGTTGTAGAATTACCTGTGTGGAACCAGCTTACCTATGTAATATTAGTGCTGAAACTAAAATCTTGGGAATTCTAATGATATATAGGTGCATATGTATACAATGGTATATATGAAGTATCATTTAAGTGTTTTGTCACTTTAACTTTTTATGTATGCTAATTTTACTTGCTGAATTTGATTGGTTAATGCTGATCACATCACAGAGTCTTACTTTTAAAGTAAGGCTGACAATGGTTTTAACAGCTTTGATAAGGTATTTACGTTGTTTTAGGATTAAAGTGTTCAACTGTTTTTGTTATAAAACTTTTTTTAGTGAAGATGAGTGAAGGAATTCCTTTGATTATTAAAGAATACTTGCTAATGAGAATTAAGCAGAGTGTCAATGGCTTGTGTGACATCCCCTCTCTGGGCCAGTAATCAAGGAGCCTGAAGCCTCACTACTGACACTGGAGAGGGATGTTCACCCAGAACAAAAATAGATACACACAGTATTTCTAGATGCAGCTCTCTGCATCAAGCACAATTTCCCTTAAGAGCCCACAGGAAACTCACTGAGTCCAGGGTCTGAATCTCTCTCTCTCCTCCTGGGTGCCAGTGAGATTCCCCACTAGCACAGCTGTAGAGTTGAGTCCTGAGACGAGTGTCCAAGCCAAGTGCTCCAGCACCCTCTCAGTGAAACCAGTGCTTCATGTCACTGCTCCTAGCAGCTGACACACACACTTTTGGAGATTTGATTTACACACACACACACACACACACACACACACACACACACACACACACACACACACACACACACACACACACACACACACACACACACCTGGGAAGGGTGGCACAGATTTGTTAGCTGTGCCCCCTTCTGCACAGCCTATAAGGTAGTTACTCTCACTAGACACTCCAAAGCCAGCTACTCTAAGGCTCTTACAAGTGTACCTAATTATTTTTTTTTTTTAATTTATTTAACATTTGTTTACCAGGAAAGTCTGACTTGGAATGGAGACAATTTTCAAGGGAGGCCCGGGGAGAAACACTCCAGATGCATGTCTTTGTGGTGTGGGAGGAAACTGGAGCACCCGGATGAAACCCATATGAACGCATGAGGTCATGCAAACTCCACAGAGAAGGCACCCCAGCCAAGAATCGAACCAGAGAACCTCTTGCTGTGAGGTGATAATGCTACCACTGCACCACTGCACTGGCAGTTCATTTTACTGAGTGAAATTAATATTAATAAAAATGGTAGTGTTCGACCAATGCAGTAAGGCTTTCAGGAGTGGCTACAGAGTCACCAAATAGATAAAAGTATGCTCAAAGGTTAAAATATTTTCTAAAGTTTAAGTATATTTAATAATAAATAATAAAAGAACACAAAAATATTAAATATCTATTTACAATAAACACCGGAGTTTCAGACACAGGAAATATTAAGAATAACACAAATGAATAGATTCACACAGATACAGAAAACAATACTTAACTAATCTCACTACATTTTCCTCACTAATCTAAAGAATTACTATTCCCTGGTTCACTTACTAGAGCAAGGCAAGATGAAGTAGGTGAGGGGTCCTTCCTTGTCAGGTTCCAAAAACAGAGTGCTCTGATACTTCAGTCTCACCTAGTATTAAAGTATAATTTTAGTGATGGATTACAGAATGATATCACATACATCTGGTCATCTGACTTCTGGTTCCCATAATACCCCCTTGCCTAGAAGCTGCCAGGATTTAGCACATATTTGTTACAATACATATCTCAAGATTTGATAAAGTTTATTGCAGCATCTGGAAGCTGTACAACAATTGTAACACTTCTGCTCTTCCTACAGACTTTTGCAAACCACTTCTTACAGACATTGCATCTCTGGCTTCATTCAAAACTCTAAGGTAACATCTTTATGGCCTAGGCTCAGTAATTTAATTTCAGAATATTTTTCAAAGTCAGATAGACTGAGGTTAACCTCTTTTCTTCCAGTATCCTCTGTTAAAACATATACATTTAATCAGTTACAATACCATCAGGACCAAATGTTGGTACATTTTATAATACAAGCAACTTTACAAATACATTTTCAACACAGCACATGTACAAATCAGTTTTATATACAAATGACATACAATTATTTACAAATTTCCAGCTGGCTGTGCTGGCACATGTTGTACATTCATTGCCCTACTTCTCCTGGCATAGCTGGCAATACCTGACATCATCACAGCTTGAAGTACAGAGATTTTTGAAACAATTGATGTAAACATTTCACTAATATTATGAAATTATTTTAAGTATTTTATCTCAAATAAATATTTAAATAATATTATAGATATTTTTTTTCAAATCTATTCTCTCTAGTTTTACAGAGAGGAACATTTAAATGAAAATATGCAATGAAATACATTAGATGCCTGAAGGAATTGGTTGGCTTCCTATTACTTCTAGACATTGTTGACATGGATGCAGCACACTAGGTACTAAGAGTCATATGTGCTGGTTATGTTCCAGAATATATCCAATGTAGATTAAGATACCAGAAATATTTAATTCTATGACTAGAAGAATATTTTATTCTGTTATGAGTACTGGATTTTGAGCATGGTAGAAACCTATCAAAATAAATAATTAGGGATATTTAATGTGGAAAACACCAGCCATTAAAAGATTAGTTTTATTTCAGTGGAATCAACCAATTTTTGAAAAATATGTTTTTCCCTTAAACTGCTTGGTAGGCATGAATACATGAGATGAAATCATTTGAAGAACACTTGAAAAGATTTTGATATAAGTAGTAAAAGGGAGAGGAGGAGCAGCTTTGAATGCCATCATATTTTTTCAGACGTCATATGGAGCTATGAACATTTATATGAAAACTGCAAGAAAGACTGAACCAAGCTAGAGTCTTCACTGTGTACTATCTTAAGCCTCCTGAAGTAGACACCCATGGGATATATACAAATGGCACCTTAAGAATATAGTGCTAAACATGGCTGACTTCACTGACAAAGTCACAAAGGTCCACAGAGAGGGGAAGACAATGCATACAGCCCATCTTGACCTAGCCAAGGCATTTGACACAATCCTCCACTCAGGTATTATAGAGAAACTTTCCCAATTTTGGAATTAACACCTACATTACTAGATGGGTAACCAAATGGCTCACTAACAGGACACATACTGTCAAAGTGGGTGACTTCACCTCTACCAAAAGACCAGTCACCAGTGGCCTACCACTTGGTTCTGTGCTGGGCCCCTTACTGTTCAGAATGTATTTCTCAGAAGTCCAGGCAAATTTGGATGACCTCTGGCTGACCAAGTTCATTGACAATTGCAAATTGGAAGCAATCATCGAGTCCCCCATTGATGTTAATGTACTTCAGAAAGAGTTAACACAGGTAAATGATTGGTGCCAAAGCCAGGGATTAAAACTAAGTTCAAAAATGCATTAGTATTCCCTTTATGAAATCTGACATCCCTGCTAATTACATTATAATCAGCACCCCTCTAAGTGTAGACCCAGTGGTACTTAATCTGAGTACTCAGGTCGATAACCACCTGAAATTTGACCACCATGTATCTATAGTTGTAAGGAAGTCCTTAAGTAAAGGCATCACATCTAGAGCTAAGGATATTATAATTCCATTATACTTGGCTCTCATCAGACGAACAACTGAGTACCATGCTCCCTTTTGAATGTACCTCACCAGACACCTGCAACAATTGGAGAGACCACAGAAGTTTCTCACCAAGAAATTACTGGGTACACAAAACAAGTCTTATGTGAAAAGACTGAAAACCCTGTCACTGTATTCTGTCTTCTACAGGTTGCTAAGGGATGATCTGTGCCTGGATTACAAGGCAGTCTATGACCTGGCCCTAATGGGAATGGTACACATTCATAAATCAAACTGCTGGAGGGTAACTCACTCCAGGGATCTTATCCAAGCCTCTGCCATGAACAGGTCATGATGGAGAGATGGATACATCTCCCAGAGATTGCTACTTCTCTAGAATAAGCTTCCAATTCATGGGAAACAGAGCCCCCTCCATGACCCTCTTCAAAGACAACCTAGATCAATGGAGGAGTGACTGAAAATTCACTGTTGGGGTGGTGCCCATGTCCCTCCTGGACAGATGAAGTTGGCATTGGCTACCATAGATGCTTACCTCTGCAAACTTCAGTAACCTAACCACTAACAATTGGGACAACTTAGGATAAATATGCCTAGTCTTATAACCTCCTATGAACCTATGAACTTGTGAACTACATGGCTTCTGAATGCCCAAGACTTTTTACCTTTTGAGTCTTTATGGGTGCATTTAGACAAATAAATCCAAATCTCACTTGTCATTGACATGCATGCTTTGACCTTTTTGTGTTCTTCTCAGTACAATATAACTAGATTATGCTGTAAATATGCATGTTTCAGCCCTTCTTTGACTTACATCAATGTTACACACTCTTCTGTTCCAAAAAAAAAAAATTCAGTGAGACTTCCTTAAAAACAATGGTTACATGGTAATAAAACAACAGTTCATTGTTAACTTAGGTCCCCAGATCACTATTTATAGGAACAATTTTCATGGGTGTGGTCTCAGCGTAGTTACAAAGGGAGTCACACTTGCTGAAAGATATGATTATACACTTCTTGGCATTTCATTTGAATTAACTATCTGAAACTATGGCTCTTTTGCTCATCTCTATGAATGATACTGCTTCATTACAAATGCTCAATCAGTATGAGTTTAAGTTTAGCGGTTATGGTGTAATTCAGCTTTGATAGAGAAAGCCTTCTACACAATTTCCACAACTTCTTGCCATGCCCTGCCAAAAAATTCCAAAATGTTGGGAAATTGGTCACCTTTTGAAAACAGTTAAAAACTCGCTTCTGTGAAAAGTTATAGAACTGCTCCTTAAGAGGCACTAGTTAATTTACTAAAAGGTCACCAGTTACAACTTAAGTAAATAGCTATCCTCACCAACTCTTTACTTTTCATTATGCATTCTATATATGACCATATGGTGGTCATAAGTAACCATTGCATATATTGAATATAAACTACTCTCTATGTAACTCTCATATGTATGCAAATATATCCATCAGTAAGAACCCATACTAAGGACATATACAGCCTAAACAGGACTCCTGAGCTGCTTTGTCCATCTGTTCTATCATAAACAAATCTATTATATAGTATTTCTCACACTCATTAAAAACCTTTCAGGGTGCTGCTTCCATCACAAAAACAGGCAATTTTTCAATCCTATTATACATTTCTTTGACTATGCAGTTTTCCCATCATTTAAATAGGTAGCAACTCAAAAGCTGGAAATTTGTCAGAGCAAAATATACACGTGCGCACACATACACACACACACACACACACACATATACATATATATACATATATATATATATATATATATATATATATATATATGTATATATACACACACACACACATATATATATATATATATATATATATATATATATATATATATATGGGTCTACCTGAGATGGCCCACAAGCCATTTGATCAACTTTCATTTGGTCGACAATTCATTTGGTCAACAGGCAGATTTGCCCCCCTCCCCAATGTTGTGCAACCCTGGAGTTGATATATATAGTTAGGGGGTGTGGGGGGCAAAGCCCCCCACATAAAACTGCTTGTCGACCAAATGAACTGTTGACCAAATGAAAGTCGATCATATGGCCTGTCGACCATGTGATAGGGATCCATATATATATATATATATATATATATATATATATATATATACATATATGTATGTATGTATATGGGTCTGTGACACTGCCAGCCCAAATATCTGGAATTTTGTGGATAGTCATGTGTCAATATTAATATGATTGATATACTTGTCTTACAAATGTAAGAGAACTATATGTTATATCTATATTAAACTACTGGTGCAGAAGTGTGTGTTGAACTGTATGTTATGTACTGAGCTTCAAGAATGTAACCACAGTGTAACCTACTGGAAAAGAACAAAAACGTATATAAACTATATACCTGTGCAAATGCATGTTTTCAGAGTAGAAGCTGGAACATACATAGTTAACTTGCAAAACTTCAAGAAAATAAGTTGAAAAGTAAAGTGTTTTACAACAGTGTTATCTCTCAGTAAGTAGACACAATGTCTAGAGCTAGACATTTTCCTATTGTCTTGAAACAGAAATAATTACTAGGTTTCAAATGTAAAAGTGTGTTTATTTATTTATTTATTTACATTTGTTTACCTTTTCAGTGGAGGCCTAGGCAGAAAAGCTCCACAAGTACTATCTAAGTAAAATAATACAATAGTACAAGAGTTTGCAGTAAGCCACATGAAATTTAAATTACAACTCTTTAGATTTATATAGAAATTTAGAGTACAGTATTGCTCTATGACTTCCTAGCAGCTGCACACTTGTGAGAGATATGTATTTTTGACAAAGAGGTGTTAAATTTTCAGTATTTGTTTATCCTGGGAACTGAAGTCAGGTGACAAAGAGTGATGTCATCCGAGCTAACACAGCAGTAATGTTGATTATCTTGTCTTGGATCTAGAAACATCCATCATCTGCATTTGCCTTGCTCTGTAAGTAAGTTTTTAGGGCATAGTATCTCTTAAATATAGATAGGAATATAGTAAAGATTAGTTTAGATGTTTTCTGTATTTATTTGAGGCTGTCCTGCAATGCTGTTTTAAAATATTTCCTGTGATTTTGAACTCTGAAGTTTCTGTGTTGTTTGAGTATTTTCTTGTTTTTTTTTATTATTTATTATTAAATATATTTAAACCTTTTAATTGTGGCTGGTTTGCGTAGAGATATTTAAGCTCTTACAGTACTTGCATACATATTTGATGACACTGTATAGGCCACTCCAATAGCCTTGCTCTTAGTCACACTTACTATTTGGATAATAGTAACATTACACAGTAGGATTGGGCACCCTTTGTAAGGGCCTTAGAGCAGCTGATAAGTAGTGGTTGGTGGCAGTGATAACTACCTCATAGTCTGGGCAGAAGGGGGCATAGCTAGTAAACCTGTGCCAGCCTTTCTCAGGAGTGTCTGTGTGTTTGTATATAAATCAAATCTCAAAGCGTGTGTGTGTGTCATCTACTTGGGCAGGGACATGAAGCAGTGGTTGGACAGAGAGGGTGCTGGAGGTTTTGGCTTGACCACTCAGCTGAGATCTTAATCCTATAGCTGTGACAGGTGGGACACTTATTGGGTATCTGGAGAAAGAGGCAGAAACCAGCCCCATACTGACAGTAATCTCTGTGTGTTCTTAAGGAAATTTTTATTTTACTGAGTGTGTACTTGTCATCCTCCCATTGTGTACATCCCTCACTGTTGCTAATGATGAGGATTGAGGCTCCTTGAGTACTGGGCCAGTGCAGGGGTGTCACATATTAATTGTTTGGCAGTGGTGGGATACCCACATCACATATTAATTGGGTGATAGTGGTGAGATAGCCACATCACATATTAATTGGCTTGTAGTGGTATGGATATTGAATTCCTGTAGCCTGTGTACAGTGGTCATTGAAGGTGTTTGTACTCTCAGTCAGCCATGCAATGAAAATTCAGAGTTCAAAACCCAATTGTTTTATTTTTTTTATCTTAGTTGGTCAGGGAGAGCAGGCAAGCATGTTAGCAGAGGAGTATGGCAAGCTGGCAAGGAGTCAGTTGGCTGAGATGTGCCAGGCTAAAGGACTGGTGCATGCCAACCTGAGTAAGGCAGATGTGATTGCAGCTTTAGTCACAGCTGCATCACAGATTAGCAACCAGGAGAACACTTAGACTGGCTGTGGAGATATGCAACTCTCAGACAATGGTCAGCTCAACCTTTCCACAGAGGACTTAAAAATCCATCTGGACTTAAAGAGACTTGAGTTGAAGGCCAAACATTTAGAAATATAAGCACCAGAGGCTGAGGAAAATGAGAGGCAGAGGCAACATGAAAAGGAGATGCTGACTCATTGCCAGAGTCATGGAGGTAATGGGGAAGGGAGTAACCGAACCCCAGAAGCAAAAAAGGTCAGTAAATTTCTTCCACAATTTACAGAGGGGGATAATTTTGATAGTTTCATTCCTATGTTTGAGAGGGTATATAAGCAGGGTCTATATTAGATAATCGAACTTTCAAAAGTTCGACTGTCATATGATCGAATTTTTGACAGTTCGAACGTTTTAATGGAGATCTCCATACAGCACGGAATGAATATATTTCACTTTTCTGCACTGTAGTGCGATCTCAGAGTTGGTATATTTAAAGAGCGAGGGGTGTGGGAGGGTGCAGGGGGCTTGCACCTTTGCTTAAAATGTTCATGTAGGTTATTTGTGTAGTTTATTTCTTTTTATTAGCTGTTCGAACTTTTAAAAGTTCGATCATATGCTGTGTACCATATGACAGTCAAACTTTTGAGAGTTTGATTATCTAATATAGACCCCATAAATAGTGTAATATTGACCAAGGGCTCTGGGTATGGTTCCTGACCCCCTTACTCAGTAGTAAAGCTGTAACTGCAATTTCTAAACTGTCTGATAGTGATTGTTTAAATTATAATACAGTCAAAATGTGTTTGCTAGAATGTTTTAAGTTAACACCTGATGCTTATAGGAAAAGTTTTCATGAGCATAGATGCAAGGCGGTGGGAGAGTGGATGTTAGGTCATCACTTTTGAAGGGTTAGCAGACCTTTTGGTGAGGGAACATACCCTTAGCACTTTGCCTGAGGATATGAGAATCTGGTTAGCTGATAGACAATGCAATACTGTAGATGAGTTGATGAAGAAGGGAGACCTATAACTAGCAAGCAGGGCATCAATGCATAGGAACATGACACCCAGTGCTGCTCATAGGTCTAAGGAAACCCATGGTGGGCAGCCCGGACTGCCCCAACAAAGTCCGTCAGTAGCAGGGGAAGCCACTAGTCCAGGTATGCAGCCAGAACCAATGGTTATATATTTTAAATGCAACCAGTGGGGCCATGTAGCATATAGGTGTCCATGGAGGCAAGGTGGGGAACAAAAGGTAGGAGAGTTAGTAAGTGGGAAGGACAAAATACCAACAGTAGGTTGTCTCGAGACATCAAGGGTACCAAACTTCCACAAGAGGTTATATCCACAAGAGGTTATTTCCTATCCTAGTAAATGGGAAAGAGGCCGTGAGTAAGGAGAAGGTCACCGTAAGCTGCCTGTCGGGCGCTAGAATCCGCCACATAATGCAAGCACTCAGGTCTCTCAACAGCAGGTACAACTACGGCTCAGTCATTGTCGACTACATGAAAAGGGACATTGAAGAGCTCTCTGATTATGTAGCCCAGGCAGGTATGACCCTGACCTTGAGCAGTATCCTACCTTCACCTAGAATGATGCCACAATACAGTGATAAGATGATCAGCTTTAATAATTGGCTTAAATTCTGGTGTCATTCAAAGGGGATCCAATGTCTGTCTGCCTGGGATGACATGCTGGACAGACGCCAGCAAGCAAGGAACGGCTTGCACCCTGTCACCCTGGGCTTCCGGATATTGGCAAAGGCTCTTGCCACCCCCATAGTGCCTTTTTAGGCAAGACTCAAATTCTAAACCTACCACCCTAGAACACATAAAAGGAAAAAAATGCCAGAAGTCTCAATCTCAAGATGGCCCTTCTCAATATGGAGAACATCGATGTCTGTGCTGTGACAGAAACCTGGTTCAAGGCTCCTGAGAGCACCCCAGCACTATCAGGTTTTACCTCATATCATGGACAACACCAAGAATGTCCATATTCATAAAGGACACCCACACCTCAAGGATGCATCGGAGACCATCCAGGTGCAATTAACCATAGGCAAGACTGCTCTGCAATTTGTAGCATGTTACAGGCCACCCTCTCAAACTCAGGAACCTCACATGGCCTTCCTGAAAACATTGGAGGGGATAAATGTATCTCCAAACACCATCATACTAGGTGACTTCAACTACCCTAATATAGACTGGGAACACTACTCAAGCCCAAACACTCTAACCCAAAGATTCTTGGAGGTCATAAACTCAAATGCCATGGAACAACTAGTCACCATCCCCACAAGAGGAGAAAACATACTTGATCTCATCATCACGAACATGGGATCAAAATGTTTCACTGGTGAGATCAGATCATAAACTAATCTCACTGGAGGTCCTCATCCCACCCCACCTGAAATAAAAAGACCACAGTGAAACTTCTCAAACACACTTCTAAAAACTAGTGTGGTCTCATTACTCAAACCACTGAATCGGACTGCATGGATCAGGCAATCCCAAACAAAACTAAGACTCTCTGGTCTGGTGGACCCCAGCCATAAACAAGCGGAGGAAGCTACTACAAGATAGAGCAAAATCCTTGAAGGTAAGACACCCTTTGATCATTATACACAGCATCCATGGGTGGTGTCCCCTGTGTGTGTGCTCCACTGCTCTCAATGAAATTAAACCCCCACACAGAGAGTTCTGTTTGTTTAGCCTCACCCTCACCATAGGTACTCCAAGGAGCCTGGCGGCGACTGTGGTCCATCTGCAAAGGCCCATGGAGAGGATCATAAATAAACTCATATAACAAGGGAGGGGAACTTGCAGACTTGATCCCAACCCAGTTTTTGTCAAAAAAGGCAGATCATGCCTCTTAAACTTGGTTGACTTTTGAGACAGTCACCACAGGCATTGATGAGGGGAAAGGCAGTCCATACAGCCTACCTCGACCTGGAAACACAATACCCCACTCAGGTATCATCGATAAAATCATATACATCACAAGATGGCACATCTGACACAGATATCCTTCAGAAGGGCCTCACAGAACAGAGCCATGGCCTAAAGTTAAATGCCAAGAAATGAAAAACAAGGTTAACCCTAGCTACCATATAGGTGGCAATCCACTGAGCACAGAAGAAGTCATCAGGGATCTGGGGACCCAGGTTGACAGTACCTTTCATTTGACACTCATGTTGCTAAAGTAGTTAGGAAAACCTTCTATATTGCCCACCTGATCATGAAGGGATTCACATCTAGATCACATTAGACCTATGATTGAGTACAATGCCCTGACCGACACCTGCTGCAGCTTGAAAGGCCCCAAAAGTTCCTCACCAAAAGGATAAAGGGTCTCAAAATATGTCTTATGCTGCCCGACTGAAAGAACTCCAGCTCTATTCAGTCTCGCTCAGAGGTGACCTGTGCCTGACATATAAGGCCATGTCAAACCCAGACTTGATGAATATGCTTCACCTCAAAAATCTATATCCGCTGGAGGGACAGATTCATCACCCAGAGACTCTATGCTGTGGAACAAAATCCGGTCCTGTACATGTGAGGCAGTGCACCTCACTGGCCTTGTTCAAAAGGAATCTTGACCAATGGATGGGAGATCACATTACTTCAGTGTCACTGCTTGACAGAGGCACAGCAAAATAATAGGCATAGTTTTATTAGGCTTATAAATGCCCTTGGGCAGATAGCCTAGTATGAACCTATGAACCTATGAACCTAAAAGAGACACAGCCTCTGACCTAACCATTGTAAAGTCTGCAATGGTTACAGAGGACCACTACTTGCTTGGACAGTCTACTACAATCAGAGCTATAGGAGGGACCCCATTACAAACATCTTTGGCTAGTGTTCACCTTGACTGGGAGGGTGGAAAAAGAAGCCAGCAAGTAGGTGTGTTAGAGGATATCCTTGCAGATGTCCTAACAGGGAATGATTTTTATAATGCAGTACCCTGTGTGCATGCAGTTGCATGCAGTCAGGCTTGGAGATAAGCATGTGGGTCTGGTAGCCTGTGGGAGATCCAGACAGACTGCACACTTTCAACCAGGAGTGGTGAGGTAGTTAATTCAGGGAGGGAGCTACCCTGTAGCTAATAGCAGTGAGACTGAAGGTGAGCCACAGCTTCTTGGGGGCACTGATGTTCCCTTGGACAAAAAGACTGCAAGGGTAGAGGTGAGTAGTAGTAGTACCCAGGCACTGTTGTCAGAGGATGCCAGACTTCCTGTGGAAGGGGAGCTGGGAAGGGTTACAAAGAGAGAGTTGAGACAGGTTCAGCTCTCAGACCCTACATTACAAGGCCTGAGGGAGGTAGCGAGTGATGCACCTGATTCTCAAGGGATGGGAAATCTGTATACTAGGACAAAGGGTTACTGTGAAGAGAGTGGACCCCTGAGGGAGGGATAGAGAGTGAGAGAATACAGCAGTTGGTAGTGCATAGAACTTACCATCTGGCACTTCTAGCCATAGTCCATAAAATTCCCTTTGCAGGTCATATGGGCATAAAATGTACAAAGGGACGTATTATGCAGAATTTCTATTGGCGTGGGATTTCCAGAAATGTAACAGGGTACTTCAGGACCTGTGAGCAGTGCCAAAAGATAGGCAAGGCAGGCGACAAGGTGAAAGTGCCTTTGATGCCTTTGCCTGTGATTGAAGAGCCATTTCAGAGGGTAGCTATGGATATTGTGGGGCCTCTGAGTACCACAAGTCCAAAAGGTAAAAAGTATATCCTAGTGGTAGTAGATTATGTTACAAGATAACCTGAGGCACTGGCTTTGTCCTCCATTGAGGCAGAAAAGTTGGCAAATGCTTTGTTAGAGATTTTAAGCAGAGTAGGTTTCCCAAAAGAAATACTGACTGATAGAGGTGCCATTTTCATGTCAGACCTGCTGGCTTGTCTGTGGAAGTACTGTGGGGTGAAGCACCTAAAGACCACCCCCTACCATACCCATACTAATGGTCTTGTTGAGAGGTTAAAACTCTATACTCAAGATGATACTATGGTCATTTGCAGACCAGTTTATGAGAGACTGGGACAAATATCCTCCCCATCTGTTGTTTGCTTACAGAGATGCCCCAGGAAGCCACAGGTTTTTCATCCTTTGAGTTTTTGTATGGGCATAGATTGAGGGGAGTTCTAGATTTGATTCAAGATGAGTGGGAGGGTGAGTGTGAATCCCACAAGGAGTCTGTTGTGTTATATGTCCTAAACCTCAGGACAAGCCTCAGGGAACTCAAGGGCCTGACCCAGGAGAACCTGGAGAACCTGACAGAAGCACAACAGCAGAAAAAGGTCTGGTATGATAAGAATGCTCGAGCTTGAGAGTATGCTGTAGGACAGCAGGTAATGGTTCTCATACCTGTCAGACGCAACAAGCTGCAGGCAGCCTGGGAGGGACCCTGTAAGGAAGATCGGTGATGTTAACTACATGGTAGAACTACTAGGAAGGAGGCAGGGGCACAAATTGTACCATGCTAACATGTTGAATCCTTTCCATGATAGGGGAGGCCCTTGTGCTAAGTATTTGCAGTGGACTGCCAGAGGAGTCTGAGGTGGATCTGGTGACTGATCTCCTCACTGTGGCTGAGACTGACACCTCAGTGGAAGGGGTAGCAATGTCCCAACAGTTATCCCCTGCCCAGGTTTGAGAAATCCGAGCAGTGTTATAAGAGTTTGGGGACATGTTCACTGGGAAACCAGGGTGCACCCACCTGGTGCAGCACCATATGGATACATTATCCCAAAGGCCTATTAAGCAGGCCCCTTATAGGGTGCCTGAGAGAGTCAGACTGTGAGGGAGGAGTTACAGGAAATGTTGGAACTAGGGGTAATTCAGGAGTCCAGCAGTCCCTGGGCCTAGGATGGCCCAAGATGGATGGCAGCACCAGGTTCTGTGTGGATTACAGGAAATTAAATAGTCACACAGAGTCTGATACATACCCCATGCCTAGGACAGATGAAGCCTTAGAGCAGCTGGGTGGGGCAAAGTATCTTACCACCATTGATCTTACCAAGGGTTACTGGCAGATGTCCTTGACTCCCAGTGCTAGAGGGTGGTCAGCCTTTGTGACTTCTTTTGGCTTGTATGAGTTCACAAAGATGCCCTTTGTGATGAAAAATGCTCCAGTGACTTTCCAGAGGCTGGTAGATCTTATCCTAGCAGGAGCAGGAGATTTTGCCCTTGCTTACCTAGATGATATTGCCATCTAGAACCATTCCTGGCAAGAGCACCTTCAGCATGTCAGGGAGGTGCTGGTCAGACTACAGAGGGCAGGGGTGACCATTAAGCCCAGCAAATGTCAGGAGGGTATGGCAGAGGTCTTCTTCCTGTGACATAGAGTGGGGAGTGGTAAGATCAGGCCAGAACCTACCAGAGTGGAAGACATTCAGGCATGGCATGCCCCTGTTACCAAAAAGCAGGCAAGGGCATTCTTAGGGACATCAGGTACTACAGACAGTTTGTCCCAAGTTATAGTACCATAGCTGCTCGCCTCACAGATCTGACAAGGTAAAACAGGCCAGATAAGGTTGTGTGGACACCAGCATGTGAGCAGGAATTCCAGAAGCTTAAAGGAGCTTTGGCAGGACCCCTTTGCTAGCCAGTGCAGATTACAACAAAGAATTTGTTGTGCAGGTGGATGCTTCAAACCATAGGGTGGGGACTGTACTTAGCCAGGTTTCCTCAGAGGGAGAAGAGCACCCAGTGGTATATCTCAGTGTAGGCTTCAACCCAGGGAGGAATGCTATACAGCTGTAGAAAAGGAATGCCTAGCCATAGTGTGGGCACTGCATAAACTCCATCCTTATCTGTATGGAAGGGAATTCACTATAGTTAGTGACCACAATCCCTTAACATTGCTACAGCAAGCCAGCCAGCAAAATGACAAGTTACTAAGGTGGAGCCTAGGGTTGCAAGCATATGATATGACAGTGCAGCACTGCAGTGGGGTTAGCAATGCCAACACAGATGGGGTCTCAAGACAGGGAATGGGTCAAGAAATTTCCAGATAGGTTCAACCCTCTCAAGCAATATTTCTCAAGTGGCACTTGTAAACTAGCATGAGTTTTTGGAGAGAGGAGAAATGTGACACTGCCAGTCTAGCTATCTAGAATTTTGTGGATAGTCGTGTCTCATTTGTGCATATTAATACGATTCATATGCGTGTCTTACAAATGTAAGATAACTATATGTTAAGTGTATATTAAACTACTGGTGCAGAAGTGTGTGTTGAACTGTATATTATGTACTGAGCTTCAAGAATGTAACCACAGTGTACCCTACTTTTAAAGAACAGAAATGTATATAAGTGATATACCTGTGCAAATGTGTGTTTTAATAGTAGAAGTTGGAATGTACAGAGTTAACTTGCAAAACTTCAAGAAAATAAGTTGAAAAGTAAAGTGTTTTACAATTGTGTTATCTCTCAGCAAGCAGACACAATGTCTAGATCTAGAGATTTTCCTATTGTCTTGAAACAGAAATAATTACTAGGTTTCAAATGTAAAAGTGTTTTTATTGCTCTATGACTTCCTAGCAGCTGCACACTTCCGAGAGATATGTATTTTTGACACAGAAGTGTTAAATTCTAAGTATGTTTAGCCTGGGAACTGAAGTCATGTGACAAAGAGTGATATCATCCAAGCTAATCCAGCAGTAATGTTGATTATTAATTTAAGAACTCTCTCAGAGAAAGACTGTGCATTTTGTATCTTGTCTTGGACCTAGAAACATCCATCATCTGCATTAGCCTTGCTCTGTAAGTAAGTTATTTAGGGCATAGTATGCTTTAGATATAGATAGGAATATAGTAAATATTAGTTAAGATGTTTTCTGTATTTATTTGAGAATTTACTGAAATGTTGTTTTAAAATATTTCCTGTGATTCTGAACTCTGTAGTTACTGTGTTGTTTGAATATTGTCTTGTTCTTTTATTATTTATTATTAAATATCCTCTCCCTCCCCACAAGAACAGTGGCAGCCTAATCAGGGCCAACCCTTCCTATTACACTATTGGTTATCCACCACATTTTCTGGTCTATTCTGCCCTCCGCTCTCTCACATGGCCTATTACAGTCTAACATAGCTTTCTTAAGCTACAGGGGCCATTTTTAAAATCCTCTTGCTGTAGCTGCTTGTCTCTTTGGATGGAGTGCTCATACCTAAGGTTATTTTTCATATTTGTTTCTTTTCATTTGTAAAATGTATTGATGTTGCTTTACACCATTGTAAAGTGTAATGAAGCTAGACATGTATTTTTATGGAAGACAGTATTTTCAGTAACTCTGTGTGCTTGAAACTGTTTACTTAGTCATTGTATTAGTAGGCTCAGATACTGTAGAGTATAGATTTGTTAGAGCTTTACTTGTGTAGAGCATTTATTGTTAGAATATTATTTCTTTGCTGCTCACTTTATTGCATTTTTTAGAAATGCCTAGTTATTAGTGTGTACATTTCCTCACCTATTGGTTTAGAATGCCTTATACCAATTAATTGGTATCGGTATTCCTATATATCTGCAACTGCATTAATCTGTTGAATGTGATAACTGACATCTTGTCTTAATTTTCACATTATCACAAATTGAGGTATTTATCTGTGTATAGATTACCTACTTTTTCTTTTCTTTCCACTCCTCTGCTAACAGCTTTGTTTTTTTTTTCTTAACAGTTGCTGTATTTTGTATTAATATTGATTATTTTTCTTCCCAGCTTCTCCTTTTAATTCTACTTTCCCTGGATCCCCACCAAGCCAAGTTCGATCTATTGGCCTGCAGTGCTCTTTAACAGAGCAACCTTGGATTGAGTGTTATTTTCAAAATATACAAATAGTATGTTTTATCCTCCAGACAAAATGAATTGCTAGCCCTTGTTTAATTTCTATTTTTAAGTAAAGCACTCCATCACAGACATTGGTTTGCCCCTTCCCATACTGTACTTTCTAACAGCAGTCTCCCTTTGCAAGCTGTTTCAACTATTTGAAAGCCCTGCTGTTTTTCTAGTGTTACTAAACCCTTTCTCCTATAACTATGGTCTTTCTAAATCCCACATACTCCTGGTTACAAGTGTTTATTTTATTTCAAAAGAAAAGTATGCAAAACAAGCAAGTCCAAAGTACCTACTGATTTTCTTATTGTTTCAGAACATTAGCTGCCCCCCCCATTCTGTACTTCTAACTGCAATCTGTCTTTAGATGCTATACTATTTGTATGGTCTGCTGTTTCTCTACTTCTACTAAACATTTTCTCTTATAAATTCTTGTCTTCCTAATTTCCACATAACTCCTTGGTAAAATTGGCTTATTTTATTTCAATAAGACAGGTATGCAAAACAAGCAAGTCAGAGTACCTACTGCCTTTTCTTATTGTTTCTGTACACTTGCATATCTGTGAAATCAGGGCCAGCCCTTTTCATCATACTATTGCTATCCACCACTTTTCTGGTCTATTCTGATCGTCCCCTTCCCCACAAGAACAATTGCAGCCTAATCAGGGCCAGCCCTTTTCATTATAACCTATAAACCTACTGATAGTCTTCCTTCATCTGTTGCCTGCTACGCTCCCCTACCTTCCCCCAATTCCCTCCCACCCCCAGTGGTCCTACCTTTATTACAAACAGTAACCCCTCCCACCCTTCGACCTATAACATCACCACACCTATACTTCCTCCTACAACTTCCAACTACTATCCCTCCTACTCAGCTAATATGTACAAGCACACCATACCTATAGTCACTGCATGCACACTCCTTGCATACATCACATCTTACCAAGCCTCCACCATTCCTGCAGTCAACCACTACCACTGTACCACCACACACACCACCACTCATATCCCACCTCTACTCTACTACTCTCTCATCAGGTCAACAACCTTCCCAATACACCCTCTATATAGACTACAGACCACAGTACCTAAAGTAAAAACAACCCCTCAACCTAACATAACCCTACCACCATACCTATTGCCCACAGAACACAATCTAATAACTTCCCATATAAGCAAGCATATACAGAAATTGATAAAACTAATAATCTCATCCATATCCAACCTAACACTCAATGAAGACATCCATCCTAATCCTAGTCCCTCTGTCTCCAACCCCTCCCCTCATAATCAGACTACAATACACATCTCCCAAATCACAGCCAATAGAATGCCAACCGACCTCCTTCTGATAAGCCTAAATATTAAAAGTATATGCAACAAGGTGCTTGAATTCCATGCCACCATAGACTTCTACTCCCCTGATGTAGTGATCCTTACAGAAACATGGTTAAAACCACACATTACTAATGAGCAAATCCTCCCTGCTAGTTACAATATACTAAGAGTAGACCAACTAAACAAAAAAGGAGGTGGTATATCTATAATATTAAAGCAGCATCTAGACATCCAGATCCTAAAGTTAGCAGCTCCCCAAATCGGTAAGGAATAAATAATATATGCCAACCTTAAAATAAACCAAAATAAAACCCTAAACGTAATAGGTTGCTACTTCCCACCTGACCATAACATCCCTCCACTTGAAAACCTCCTCAGCTGGACTACCCACCACCTACCCCAAGAAACTTTAATTGTAGGAGACTTCAACACTGACTGGCAATCCTGCTGTAGCAACCACCCAACCCATCATGTAAATCTTCATGGCTTCACCCGATTAGTCCAGTCACCTACTAGGATAAATAACTCCAACAAACACACTACCCTTGATTGGATACTAGTCAATAAGAGCCCCCATTCATATATAGCAGGCTGCTTATCTGACAGCCTCAGTGATCACTCCCCAACCTTCTTACTAAGAAAATACCTTTATAAAGCAAAACCCATCATCTACCGTCAAATACGCAAAAATCTAACTTCAACCCTCTCTCATTCAGCTCATCCCTAAAAGACTGTAACTGGCAACCTCTAAAATACCTCAAACTAGATGACACAGTTGACTACTTTAATAAAACATTCCTAAGCATCCTTAATTACCATGCCCCCATAAGACATTCCCAAACTAGAGCCCAACAATCCCCATGGCTACAAAAAAACATGAAGTCTGAAATGAAAAACAAGGATAAAGCATGGGACAACTGGCGCAAAACCAAAACCCCTCTACTAGGCAAAAATTCCTAGAACTACACAATAGAACCAAAAAGCTTATAAAACAGGACAAAATCCAATACTACCAGTCTGCCCTTACCTCCTCCCAACACAACCTCAAAAAATTCTGGTCCTCAATAAACTCCATCCTCCACCCAGGTAAAGTAAGTACACCCACTCCTAACTTAACTTACTCTTCCAAAAATATTGCTACCTCTTTCAACAATCACTTCACAAAAACCGTACTATCACTAGCTAGACAACACAACTCCCCCCATAAACCCACACCATCAACTAGAACTAACAATCTCCCAACTAGCTTCTCTTTCTCTCCTGTTCCTACCTCCAAAATAAAACAACTACTAACTAAACTTAAAACCACCAGATTTGCAGCAGACAATCTCCCAGGTGAATACATTCAACTTGCAGCTGACGCTCTAGCCTACCCCGTATCACTCTTGATTAACAGATCTCTGTCAGAAAGTTATGTTCCTACACTATGGAAAGTCTCACATATAATTCCCCTACACAAAGGAGGCCCTCCACAGATCTAACCAATTACCGCCCCATAGCTATTCTCTCGCCATTCTCCAAAGTACTAGAGAGATGCATTCATTCTCAAGTCTCAGATCACCTCCTTGCTAACAACCTCCTCTCCAACACACAACACGGTTTCCGACCTAACCATAGCACCACCACCGCCTTACTCTCTTTCTCTAACACTATCCTACAAAATAAAAATGCAGGTTATCTCTCCTCAGCTACTTTCCTAGACCTCTCTAAAGCTTTCGATATGGTCCCACACAAACAACTCATCTCTCTTCTCAATAACCTATCCTTCTCTCAACCAGTCATCAACTGGTTTCAACTTTCCACTGCTTCGGTTCAGTACTTGATACATTATAAGAGATACCTAGATGACATCTGTATTTTATGGGGGGGGGGGGGCACCCATGAACAATTTCTGGATTTATTTGACTATCTACCATGAACTCCACTATTTTGATGTCACTCTGTACAAAGACTTACATAACCATTCATTACAATCCAAACTGTACAGGAAACCCACTTTTTCTAACTCTTATTTACATTTCCAGAGTGGACATCCCTTTTACCAGAAAAAGTGCATTGTCAAGGGGCAGTTCATCAGAGCCTCCAGGATGTCCAGTACTACTGTTGACTTTTTAGAGGAAATTAATTTTTTAAAGTCCTTGTTCATAGAAAGAGGCTGCCCTCCCTCACTTGTTACGACTCTAGCACAGGAGGTTATTGACAATAGGGAAACCAGTTACCCACCACTTTTGGGTAAAGGTCTCCCCTTTAATCAAACCACCAACAGTAAGGCACTGGATGAAATTCATGGTAGCTTCATTTACACCTATTGTCAAAACTCTGCGGAGATCGAAGAAGTTGTACAGAGACATTGGCCAGTTCTTACACTCCACGACGAACTAAAGAACATAATACCTACACATCCTAAGTTCACTAGAAAGAGAGACATTAATCTCAAAGAATTATTTGAAGGGAAATATAATGCTCCTACGAGCACACAGGTCTCCCGAACAGGCATGTTTAAATGTGGAGCCTATAAGCAATGTAATGTTACTTTTAACATCTCGAGTTTTTACATTCCTTCAAGGAATTTTCTTTTTAATTCTAGTTGTTACACGAACTGTGGAAATAAGGGGGTGGTTTATTTAGGACTCTGTACTACCTGCACCAGTTTTTACATTGGTAAAACTGAAAGACCCCTTAGAAACAGAATTCATGAACATTTTTATGACATCTCTAAACAGAAAGAGTCTAATGCCTTTTTTTAAAAACTCCCTTGTATGTCCCAACTATGAACTTAGGTTCTTGGTTTTAGAGCAAGTGTTGCCTGACGCTAGAGGTGGTGACTGGGAGACGATTTTGGAATACAGAGAACTTCTCTGGCAACTAAAGTTGGATGCTAGTAAACCTCCCGGTTTGAATGACAGCATCAATATTAGCAGTGTCCTTAAAATTAGAATGGCACGTCTATGAGGTCCCCAATTACACTATTTTAATGCTATTATTTATGTTTTCAGCACTCTTGTTTTTTTGATCCCTTTTTTTATTCAACCGGAGTATTTTAATCATCACATGTTCTATTTGGTCAACAGCCATTGCCTGTTGTCATATTATTTTACAGTTGACATTTTACATTTCATATGTTTCACACTATAAGTGTTTTTTAGACATGTTGAACAATATTTATGTTTCATGTGTTTTTGACATTTACTATTTTGAGTAATGAGTTTTTAAATAGATAATATTTATTTTTCAAAATACTGCTACAGTACTTTAGCTTGCTTCAGCTTGTTTGATTGGTTTCATTGAGTTTTTTGCACTAATTATATTCACTAATTAATCATGTGACTTTGAAGGGGCTATTTAATGTTGCTACTAGCAGTTGATTTTGACTTGATAAAGCTCGGTATCTAGCCGAGCGAAAGCGCTTGTTTTACTGAATAAAAGTTATATTTTACTTGATTCCATTTGGGTTTGTTATCCTCGCCTGAATTTTTGTTTTTTGGTTTCAGAGTTACTTATCTGACTGCCAAGTTGATGAAATTTACTTTTTGATGTAAGTTATGTTTCCCATAATCATTCACAAATATTTATATTTATATATCTATACATTTATTTAAATATGTTTATATATATATATATATATATATATATATATATATATATATATATATATATATATATATCTATATATAAAATAGTCTGTATTACCATGTTGATAGTTCTGTTCATTGAACGCCCATATGTCGACACATGTACACTGAAATACCTAAATGTCGAATGGCCTTAAAAGCGACTTTTTCCCAGGGAAAAAAATCGCTGGGCCATTGTCTGGAATTTACAATTTCCTCCATCGTAGTACGATCTCAGAGTTGGTATATTTAAGTGGGGGGGGTGTGGGGGGTGAAGCCCCCACTTCATTTTGTTTGTTTTGTTTTTTGTTGTCTCAGAGATTTTTTCCCTAGGAAAAAGATCGCTTTTGTGGCCATTCGACATTTAGGTATTTTGGTGTACATGTGTTGACGTAAGGGCGTTCAATGAACAGCCTTGTCGACATGGTAATATAGACTATAAATATATATATATATATATATATATATATATATATATATATATATATATATATATATATATATAGATAGATATATATATATATATATATACATATATATATATATATATATATATATATATATATATATATATATACATACATACCAGAGTACTTGTTTTGATGGTTTACAATTAAAAGACTGAAAGTCAGTTTAATGTCTGGCTTTTGTTCAAACATGGTAGTAGCGACAGTCGGAATATCGACAGTCAAATGAATGGCAGTTAAGAAGATCATCAACAAGGTGGAGAAGTGTAGCATGTCTGTCAATGGCAACTGTCGACATTAACATCGAAACTGGACTGTTGATTTTATGGGTCGATTATCGGATCTCATTAATATTCATGAGGTCGATGAAATGTGTTGAGGACATCATCGTTCACGGTTGTGAATTCCGAGATTTTTATAGTAATCCTGCTTTGATATCTAGAAAAGGTTTAAGAATGTTCCTATAGATTGGATTAAGCTCAATGTAACTGCCTCAATTTGTAGCCTTTACTATAGAAAAGAGTGAGCTGAGTGGAAGTGTGACAGCTGGGCAGTATATGATAACACTCAGAATGCAATAGATAATACAGCCAGGCCTTAATATGAATATTTGGTAAATTAGATGAGGAGTTACAAAAAAAAAAATGGAAGATATTTTGTTTCTTAGAATACTTACTGCATAAACTAACTCTATTCGAACTTAGAATTCCAGACAGATGAGGTCTTTAATCCAGGCCTGAACAAAACACAGGAAGAAGTTGCTAGAATGAGTACTGGAGACATTTAAGAAGGCTTGGATACATGGACAAATGGAAGTGGCAACTACAATGAGGTAGCTGCAAAATTTCATTAAGTTCATTCAGAAAAGGCAGACTTAGCATTCCTTTTATGCTGGCATCTTAGGGTAAGATTTATCACAAAACTCCCCCTGTAAGAATGTGTGCCATCCTCAAACTAACCATGTTTCCTGTCCTGTACCTTTTTATACTGTCTGAGTCTACAAGGCAGATAGAAACTATTGAAGACTAATGAAGAGGTCCAGGTCCCAGAGAACATACACTGCATGACTGTCCATTGTGTGCAACATATTAAAATGTATATGACTTAGCTAAGACATGCTAGTGATTATCAGTTCTGGAAATTCTTCTGGAAGTGAAAAAAACTTTATAATTAGTGATTAGTGATTAAATGTAAAAAATGTCCGAGTTATGATACAAAATTTAGTTGCCTGTCAAATCTAAAATCAAGGTAAATACTGATGCTACCAGAACCTGAAGGTTAAAAGTATTTTATGTAGAAGACATTGTCATTGTTATCAAAAAAAGATGAGCTTAACTGTCCTAAATAAAGCTATACTGAAAAGCATGTATAAAAGTAACTATTCTTTAGACAAAAAACAGTGAAACACACATATTTAAACTTACAATTAACAAGAAGTATAACAGGGCAGTTCTATAACAGATAAGTATTAACTGCAAACTGTGAAGAAGGCTAATATGTTCATCAGCTAAAGTAGTTACTTTGCTTTGAACAGCTGAGTCAGCAGTGAACCAATTCCATATTCTGCACAGAGCTGATCATTAATGAGGAAGCACATTTGGAGAGGAAGTTTGTTGGTTAAGAGCCAGCACTTACAATTTTTTACTTTTTGCACAGCATCAGAATCACGGCCAATCGGCAGGAAAGATTTCCTTCTAAGGCTGTTCATATCTAGTAGACTCTTATATTACAAGTTTGGCAAAGTGCCATTTGTATGTTCTAGCGTGCTTCAGTGATTTAACACAACTATGCAGAAGAAATCCTTTATTATAAATGTGTCTTTAAGAATAGTATTGCCAAGTAAGCAAGTTATTTTCTAAAGAAGTAGATGTTTTACAACTTCTAAAAGTGCTTTGGTTGTTTCTTGTATGTTTTGGCATTAAATGAGTTTTTTCAAGTACTTAAATATGTTTTTCCATTAGGTTGTCACAACATGAATATCAGTTTCATGAGTTATTATTGTAGTATGGAGAGAAATATATGGTTTGAATTAATGTTTATCTGACTTGTGTCTAAGGTTCCTTTTTTTAAGTTAGATTTTTTTGTGTTTCTTGGTGTTCTCATAAGGCCAATATTTCTTATTAAAGAATCACTTATCCATCTAATTTGTTGATATTCTACAGCACATAATGAATTTATTAATATTTAATTTTTATGTAGTTTTCTGGTGTTGTCATGTTCTCTGTAGCATGCATATTGTACATACATTTCTGTTATTTTTTGAGACTTGTTAAAAAATAGTCAGACAGAAATGGAATTCTTTTCAATGCAAGAAGTTCAGACTACTCACTGGCACTATGTCACACATGCATGTGATACATTTTTTGCAGTTTAGGAATACAGATATGTACATATATTATTCCCTTCACTTGCTGTGACTGGTTCATATTCACTGTTTGTCCCCGATTCATCTTAACACAATCAAGTCCCTTTACAAAGACAGGAGGCCCTGCAAAATAATGGGCTGTACTGACAGTTCTGTAAATCTAACATAAGCAGGAAGTGAATGAATCATCTGTAGATGGGTGTGCATGTATAAATGTAGCACACACACACACACACACACACACACACACACGCACACACGTGCACACACGCACACACATGCACACACGCAAACACATTTTTTGGAAGAAATTGTTCTTAGAAAATTGTTATTTTAAAACATTTTTAAGTGGTTACTAAAGTTGCAACAGAAGCCAAAACGTATTCTAGCATTGCCCATCTATAGTGGAATAGCGTGCAGCATGTTTTTCTCTTTCATTGGGCGTATAGTAAACAATTATAAACATTACATGGAAATCTGGGTGTGTACCACCTTTTACTTCAAGGCTAACCTGTAACTCGTGTTGAATATGTTTAACGTGGCCCAGCTCTCATGTCAGTATATCACTATTGAAAAAACACTGACCGAACAAACGAGCAAAATTCTATGAAGACAACTGCTCCAGGAGGCAAAGAACAGGCAGAAAGTCAGATAACCCTTTTTATTTGTAAATAAAATTAAAGACACAACATATACACACAAAATATATATATATATTTATTTTAGTATTTGGATTTTAGTATAGAATGTTTTTTAGAGACTAATTGGTCATAGTTTTAGGCATCGTTTCATTTTATACAATAATAATATTCAATATGTCTTTAAGTGTAGGAGAATCATTGTGATGTCACAATTGATCTAAGTATTTAACATGGCAATTAAAGCTTTTATTTTGTTTTATGTCTGATGAAGGCGAGGGAAGTGTCCTTTGCCGAAAGCGCTTACAAATAAAAAGGGTTATCTGACTTTCTGCCTGTTCTTTGCCTCCTGGAGCCATTGTCTTCACAGTATATCACTATGTCATCAGACACTTTGAGGGCCCTCACAAATCCACAAGAATAAGCTTACAGAATAACATACTCTTATCAAAGGGATCACATTTTAGCACACGTAAGAGTAAATTATACAGATCTGCCTTTAGTCACATATGTTAATACAGTGAACTTAACAACTTCTTCCAAGGCATTCAGTGATGACAATGGTTCTGTAAAGATGGTCTTGCTATAACATACTTTATTATCAGCAGATGACATGCCCACAACACACTCCAATAAATCATTAACATCCCCCAACTAACTACATTCCATTTGTGTATCCAGTTAATCAGACACAGTTTCTATTTACCGGTCCTTCATTGCACCACATAACAAAAATTAACATCGAATTAAGATACCAAAATTGCAAAAATTCAAAATACAATATATAAGTAATTAAAAACAATGATTTAACAAATATAAAGATATCTAAGTTTATTTATTTTATTTTATTTATTTTACATTTGTTTACCGGGATAGTCCGACTGGATACATGTCCATTTTCAGTGGAGGCCCGTGGAGAAAAGCTCCAAATAGACAAACTTACATAGATTACACAAGAAGTTGGATAACATTAGAAAATATAAAACAAAGTGATTATGTACAATGGTTTAGTAGAGTTCCCTAGTAGGGACTCACAATTCTCATGGACAGACACAATTAAAAGCAAGAGACGTCACACTGGATACAGAGCTTGGTGACTTAGTTGCATGTTATGATATTTACAGATTATGCTTTCAGTTTATAACTTAATCAGGGTTGGTAAATGGGCAAAGCCAGTTCACTTTGAGATACTGTTTGAATTTTTTGTGAAGAGACTTTTGGAGGATTGCAGGGTTATATAGTTTGGCAACGAATTCAAGGTTTTGCCAACAAAGTTGGCAAACAGGGATTCACCAGCAGAGTTATTAGCTTTGTGGGCTGGGACCAGTAGTTTGTTGGCTGACCATAGGGATCTCAGGTTGCTATATGACTTAATAATATTTATAAGTGAGGGGGTATCCTCAGGGTGGTACAGAATTTTGTGCGCTATTAAGAGCTGATTGAATTGAATTAAGCTGGGCAGATGTTCATCGTGTTTCACTGTTGCAGTCCTAACCAATGGATTATCCATCTCCCAGTAGCCCTTGATTGGCCAGAATACCAAAGGTAAGTAAATATGACATCGGCTATCGTCGGTTGTAAAGGATGTCAGGACGCCCGATACAAAAGGAGGCAGCCGACGTCACTTCCTCAGTGTTCCTTGCCACGGAGCCCGAAGCAGAAGCATTTTTGTACAAGTGCCGGTTGGCAGTTTACCTTTTTGGTGTCCAACTACAAAGTTGAAGTCAACTACAGCTAAGTACCCCATTGGGGATCCTCTTTCCTTGCCTTAACGAATGTCAGAAAAAGTCAATAATTGTCTTACCTGTGGATAGCAGATTCCCCATAGAGATTTTCATTCCTCTTGTATTATTTGTTTAGGCCTTGACCACGACGTTCCTAATTGTGACCTCTGTGCTTCCTTTAATTTGCGTACTTTTCGTCATCAGGCTAAGTTTTTAGCTAAGCATTTTGGAGTGTTGCCTAAGTTTGTTGATATGGCGTCCGCTGGTCTTCAGGCT
The DNA here is from genome assembly GCF_019279795.1 of Protopterus annectens. Classification (NCBI taxonomy): domain Eukaryota; kingdom Metazoa; phylum Chordata; order Ceratodontiformes; family Protopteridae; genus Protopterus; species Protopterus annectens. The sequence goes on from NC_056743.1 coordinate 277,487,164, forward strand.
TCTAGGTCACAGGTTTTCTTTCCACACCTTTCCAGTACCTAAAGGATTCCTGGACACTCCTCCAAACCAAAGGGCAGAAGTAGAAAAGCAAACTTTGTCTCTGTTACATCTGGCAGCAATAGAATCAGTTCCTGCTCAGCAGGTAGGCCAGGGCTTCTATTCCAGACTTTTCCTAGTTCCAAAAAAAGAAGGCACCTGGCGTCCTATCCTAGATCTATCCATTTTGAACTCTTTCTTGGTAATTCCAAAGTTCAAAATGCTCACTCTGCATCAGTTTTTACCAATGTTAGACAAGGACACCTGGCTAGTAACTTTGGATATCAAAGAAGTTTGTCTGCACATCCCTATCAGGGAAAGTTGCAGGCAATACCTTAGTTTCAGAGTGGGCAAGCAACATTATCAATTATCTGCACTGCCCTTTGGCTTATCTACTGCTCCCAGAGTTTTCACGAAGTGCCTAGCTCCAGTCATTGCTTTTTGCAGGCAGAAGAAAATTCAGATTTATCAATACTTGGACGACCGTCTAATTCAAGCAAATTTTCAAGAACAGCTGTTAAAGGCTCTTGTATTTGTAAAGACTCTTCTCTCTTCTCTGGGTTATACTCTCAACGTGGAAAAATCAAAAATGGTGCCATCCAAGGAGATAACATTCCTGGGAGCGAGTCTGAACACAGTCACCCAGATGATATATCTCACCCAGGAGAAGCAGGCAACTCTTTCAGTTTACTTCAAGGATTTGGCAAGCCTGTCCCAGCTCTCTGCAAGGAAATACCTGCAAGCTCTGGGATACATGGCATGTTGCATTCTCATGATTCCATATGCAAGACTCTATATGAGGAAATTGCAATGGTACCTCAAGAACCTTTGGTGTCAGCACACACAGGACCTGGCTATGATAATTCCTCAACTTCCATGTCTGCAGACAGAGTTTCTATGGTGGGCGACAGCCTGTCTACAAAACAGGGGCATGCCTTTTCGCCCACCTCCTGCCATTCAAGTTCTTACAACGGACACATCGGACTACACCTGGGGAGCTCACCTGGATGGCAGATGCATACAGGGACGTTGCAACGCCCAGCAGATGCACCTGCACATAAACCTAAAAGAGTTGATAGCAGTTCAGCAGGCCTTACTAGCTTTCAAGCATCTTCTTTCTCCAGGAACTCTGCTTGTCAGGACAGACAACACCACAGTCATGTGGTACATCAACAAACAGGGAGGGACTCATTCTTACCCCATGTGCAGATAGAGAATGATTCTCTGGTCCATAGCAGCATCCCTGGGCCTGCATCTCCTAGCTCAGATTCTTCCAGGGAGACTCAATGTTTTGGCAGACCATTTGAGCAGACAGACCCTGGACCCTCACAAGTGGCAACTGAACAGAGCAGTCTTTTACAGCATCATTCAACATTCGAGTACTCCTCAGGTAGAACTTTTCTCCTCCCCAGACAACCACCTTCTACCACTTTTTTGCACTAGACAGCATCACAGCAAGGCCTGGAGAGTGGATGTTCTGTCCTTCCCTTGGACGCTACTTTCAGTTTATGCCTTCCCTCCTCTTCCTCTTCTTCCCAGAGTATTATTGAAGATAAGGGATGAAAGACCAAGGGCTATTCTCATAGCTCCAGACTGGCCCAGACAGAATTGGTATCCAATGCTTCGCAGTCTCTCCCAATTTTGTCCTTGGCATATTCCTCTGAAACCAGATCATTTGGTTCAGGAAGGGGTAAACATTCTACATCCTCATCTACAGTCTCTCCATTTGGCAGCATGGCTCATTGTATGAATCAATCTATTTCTTCTTCCCTTTCCCAGCAGGTAGTTAATGTACTTCAGGAGGCCTAGTAATAGGAAGTCCTATGTTGGCAAATGGGACAGATTCTCTCATTGGATGCAGGCTAGAGGGGAATCCTCTTCTCAGCCTACCTTTCCTCTGATGCTAGAATACTTGGCTGATTTGCTTCAGGGTGGTCTTTTATTTTCCTCTATCCAGATCCATGCTTCAGCCATTTCTGCTCATTGTTCTTTTGAGCAACCCATTTTCTCTCATCTCCTGATGAAAATGTTTCTCAGAGGTGCTTGCAACTTAAAACCTCCCAGAAGGGCACCTACTCCAGCCTGGGATCTTAATTTTGTTCTAGAGAAACTCACTCTTCCCACTTTTGAGCCAGATGCCACTGCAGATTTAAAGTTTCTCTCGTGGAAGACTGCCTTCCTTTTGACTATAACTTCAGCAAGGAGGGTTTTGGAGCTGCAAGCTTTGATGTCTGTGGAGTCTTTTCTTATTTTTCATGCGGATCATGTATCTCTGAGAACCAGTCCCTCTTTTATGCCTAAGGTGGTTTCTACCCTAACTCATAATCAGTCCATACACCTTCCTACTTTCTTTCCTAATCCTTGAAATAGAGGTGAAAGGATTCTACATTCTCTTGCTGTGCACAGACAGCTCAGGTTTTACCTGGACAGAACTAAAAACCTTCCGAAATCAGCACAGTTATTGGTCAGTTTTGCCCCTGGAGCTCAGGGCAAAGCTATCTCTAAGCAAACCATTTCTAAATGGACTGCACATTGTATTACTTTCTGTTATTCCTTTCATGGCAAAGTTCCTCCTCAAGGGGTTAGGACCCACTCCACAAGAGCAGCTTCCACTTCTTCAGCCTTTTTAAGGGGTGTCCCTACTAAAGACATTTTAGAGGCTGCCACATGGTCTTCTGTTCATATTTTCACAAAACATTATAATTTGCCTTTGTTTTCTAGAGTCAGGGCAGGGTTTGCCACTGCTGTTCTGCAGGGCATTCTCTCCGATCCTTGATTCTGTTGGTGCTTTCTTCCTTTCTCTGGGCTTTGGTAATCAACCCATTGGTTAGGACTGCAAAAGTGAAACATGATGAACATAGTACAGTTGTGTACACTTACCATAAATGTAGATGTTCGAGTGTATTCACCGTTGCAGTCCTGGTTTCCCTCCCTCCCGCCCCCTTTTTTCGTCCTTTCCTATTCTCCTTTCCTAAGGTACAGGCTGAATCTGGTTTTATTTGCCAAAGTTTCTTTTGGCTTAAGCCTTGTTTTCTGGGGACTCCTGACTGTTATGACAAGTAAGACTGAGGAAATGATGTTGGCTGCCTCCTTTTGTATCAGGCGTCCTGATGTCCTTTGCAACCGACAACAGCCGATGTCATATTTACTTATCTTTGGTATTCTGACCTATCGAGGGCTACAGGGAACTGGATAACCCATTGGTTGGGACTGCAACAGTGAATACACTTGAGCATCTACATTTATGGTAAGTGTACACAACTGTACTTTCTAGCCACTCTAGTTGTTTCAGGTTCTGGCAGTGGTGGGTTCTATAGGTAGAGCCAGTGGCGAATCTGGCAATATGGTTGTAGCTATGGGACAGCTTACCCAGTTTGGATTTGTTGAGGTTTGAGAGCACAAGCAAGGCATATAAAAGAGTAGAGAGTAGGTGTGACTGGTACCATTGTTAGACGTGACAGAGAATGAAAGTGTGGCAGATTTACTAGTAGGGGTGAAGAGTATGAGTTTAGTTTTATTGGGGTTCAGCAGCAGGCATTGGTTGATGAGCCAGTTCTCAATAGTGTTAAATGTATTTTGGGTTAGGATTTGCAGTTCGGATGGGGAGGTGGCTGAGCATATCAGAGTGGAATCATCTGCATATTGAATATAGGTAGCTTTAGTGTGAAGGTTGTTGATAAAAATAGAGATGAGTAGTGGACCTAGTATGGAGTCTTGAGGGACACCAATTGTGAGAGGTAGCTGGCTGGAGAGTTTACCCTGCCATAGTACCGCCTATTGTCTACCAGTCAGGTAGGACTGGAACCACTGGATTGCGTGCTTATTGAGGGAAATATATTTTAGAGAAAGAATGAGAAGTTCATGGTTGACCATGTCAGAGGCTTTTGATAGGCCAAGAATGAAGGCGGAGGATAGCCTATTGTCATTCCTGTTTTGGTTTTTGGCATTAGTAAAGGAAAGGAGGGCTGAGGTGCTGCTGTGGTATGGCCTGAAACCATGCTGGGAGTTGGAGACTAAGTTATTCTGGTTAAGGTTTTGCATTAGTTGCTTGTGTACACATTTCTCCATTATTTTGGCTAGTGGGGAAAGAATGGCAATGGGTCTATAGTTGGATATGTCTGTAGAACTACCACCTTTATGGAGTGGGATGACATGGGATATTTTCCAGAGGGAGGGGTTAGCACTTCTGGATGGGATATGCAATGGCATCTGCAGCTATCTGTAGGTACTCTGCAGGGAGGAGGTCAGCAGCGAGGGTGGTAGGTTTTAGTTTTTTATGTGTTTTGATAAAACTAGTGGATATCGGTTGGAAGCTAAATTGGGGATGATTAGTAGGTAGATTAGGGATGTGGTTTATGTTTGTGGGGGTTAGTTGATTTGCTAGAGATTGGATTGTTTCAGTGAAAAAGTTATTATAAGTGCCAGCTATGGTCTCTGGGGAACTATTGGTGTGGTTAGCTGTGGTCGGGGTGGTAAAATGACCTGGATGAAGTAGCTGATTTAAGCCTGCCCAGAACTTTTGAGGGTTGTTTTGTTGTTTTTGTAGGAGATTTTGGTAGAAGCTTTTTTATCTAGTAAAATAGATTTTTTTTTTGTATCATTAAGATGTAACTCTGCAGTGGATGTTACCAATAGTGGAAAGAAAATAATTAACAGTATTTTATTATAGTAATACAAACAAGTATAGATACAATTGAACTAGGACCAGATAAATGGCTGAGATCTGGTAGTTCGAAAGTTAGGGTACTTGTTAGTAGGCTGCTGAGCAGTTTAGTATCAGTTTGAATTATGAACCAGAGGTGTCTTAATTCTAATATATGAAAGCCAGGTAATAAACAAGGGCACAGATGGCAGGTGACAAGTACAGAGTAGAGTTGGGTTATGGAGAGAAGTTGAAATAGTGAGATGAAATAAGAAGAGAACAGCTTAAAGGATAAAAATAGGTTTTAATGGGAGAAATGAGGTAGATATAGGGAGATAAGGTAGTAAAATAATGGGGGGGACTGGTAGGGAAGGAGTTCAGATAGGATGATTAAAGAGACAGATCCAAGAATTGGAAAGGTGTTTTCTTCAGAGATTTCTTGAACTCATGGACTGGAGTGATGTTTCTAAGGGTCATGGGAAGCTTATTTCATGAAAAAGTAGGGAAATAGCTGTACAGCGACTGGCTGAAGGTATGTTAAGGTTATGTATCTTTAAGAGATATTGGTCCAAGCTTCAAAAATTGAGGGGGCGTGTAAGAGGAGACAAGTGATGAAATATTAGGGCAGATTGATGGCTTGGTAAGGAGGGAATGGAGTACAAGAAGATGAGAAAGCAAGAGGTGGTGCAGAAGCTCTAGCCAGTTAAGTGTCCTGAGGGCAAGGCAGTGGTGAGTTTTAGGAGGAAGATTAGCAGCAAATCTAGGCACCTTATTTTCAAGTTTAGAGAGTAGTGAAGACTGTAGGTTAGTAAGGATTTAACAGCTGTAGAAGAGGTTAGGAAGAAGGTAAGCTTGAGCAATTGAGATTCTGGAGTCAGATGTTAGGAAATGTCTGTTTCTGTAGAGAAGATGAAGCTTTTGTGGGTTTTCTTTATGCTATGAAGTACGTGAAGGTCAAATTTAAGTTGATCATCAATGATGACCCCAAGGAGCTTAGTGTGGGTATCATAGGTTCATAGGTAGGTACTAGGTTATTGGCTCTAGGGCCTATAGAAGCCTAGCCAAAAATGTACCCTGGCTTTCACCACCCAAGAAAATTATTTTCCTGTGCCCCTGTCAAGCACAGCCACAGAAGTGATCCCCGGGGTGAATTTCCTATTTCCCATCCAGTCATCAAGATTTTTCTTGAAGAGTGCTAATGAGGAGCTCTGTTTGACATAGATAGGTAGTCTGTTCCAGAGTATGGGAAGTCTCTGGGACAGGAATCTATCCCTCCAGCATGTTCTGTTTATTGTGGTGACAAGGTTTAGGTCCCTAGAGCATGTAGCTTGGAGGGAATGGGATTTCTTTAAGTGGAGCATGTCCAACAGCTCTGGGTTTGACATAGCTTTGTATGTTAGGCAGAGATCGCCTCTGAGTAGGCGATATGTAACGGAGTAAAGCTGGAGTTTTTTGAGACGGTGTGCATAGGGCATCTATATGAGGCCACTAATCCTCTTTGTGAGGTATATCTGTGGCCTTTCCAGTTGTTGTAGATGTCTTGTGAGGTACATACCGAAAGGGGCGTTGTACTCTATAATGGGTCTAATGAGTGATGAGTAGAGGGGAACAATGACCTCTTTTTTTCTGGATGAGAAACCTTTTATGATGAGGTGAGCCAAGTATAAGGATTTCCTGACCACTGTGGCAATGTGATTATCAAAGGAGAGACTACTTTCCATCTGTGTCCCAAGGTCTCATCATATTTTCGGCATTAAGTAGACTACCAGCTATGTGGTAGTTCACGGGTACAGAGTTTTTACCAGAGGGGATGACAATACACTTTTTGGCATTGAGCTTCAAGCCATGGCTTTGACACCAGGCATCTGTCTCAGTGAGGCCCTTTTGTAGTATATCCACATCATTAGGAGTTTTGATTATGGCTCCTAGTTTGCAGTCATCTGCATACTTTGTTAGCCAAAGACCTTCTGTGTTAGCCTGTCCTTCAGAGAAGTAGATACCAAACAGGAGAGGGCCCAGGACTGAACCCTGTGGTACTCCACTTGTCACTGGTCTGAAGTCGGATTTGGAGTCTGCTACTTTCACAGTGTGGGTTCTGTCTATGAGCCAGTTGGCAACCCATATTGTGACATAGGGATTTATACCGAGGTTAGTGATCTTATCTATAATTACAGAGTGGGGGATGGTGTTGAAAGCCTTGGCGGGATCTAGATAAGCTGTGTGAACCACCTTACCCTCATCTATGGCTTTGGTGACTGCTTCAAAGAAGTCAATCAGATTTAGGAGACAGGATCTGCCTTTTACAAATCCGAACTGGGTAGGGTCCAGAGTTTGGAGATTACCAATGTCTTTGTTTATGAGTTCCATGATGATATGTTCCATAGCCTTGCAGACCAGCCTCATCAGGTTAATGGGGCAGTAGTTCCCGGGGTCCGTCATGGCTCCCCCTTTGTGGAGTGGGATAACCGTCATGGTGCACCATTCAGTGTGCACAAAGCCTGAGGTGAGGCTATGATTGAACATGGTACTTAGGTAGGGTGCCAGTTCATTCTGTAGTTCATGTAGAATGCAGCCTGGGATATTGTCAGGTCCCATGGATGCTGTGTTATTGGCTTTGGAGAGTTTTTTACCTGTGCAGCTGTGATTACAAGAACTTTGCATTCTTCCGGTATAGAGATGGGCCCTCTAGGGGGTAAGAGGGGGGTAAAGTTAGCACTGAACCTACCTGCCAGGATGTTGACAATATCAGTTGGTTCTGTATATTTAGTGCCATTGTGCTGTAACTCAGAGCAGATCTGAGTGTTGCCATTGAGATCCTTGATGTAGCTATACAATGCTTTGTGGTTGTCTTTAGAGTCAGTGGCAATTTTATTTTTGTAACTAGCTTTGGAGGATTTTATGAGGGATCTCAGCTTCTTACTGAGGTTGACCAGGGAGTTCCTCCAGTCATGGGATTTTACTCTTTTTTGCAACAGTTTCTTTCTTCTGTTGTAGAGTTTATTTATGGCAGAGGACCACCAGATTGGCTTCCTTTTTTTGGAGGATAGCGTATTGGTTCTATTAGGGATAGCATGATCCATGCACTCGTGTAAGTGCTTATAAAGTGCATTTGTGTAGGATTCAGCAGTCATAACACTATTGTCCATCTGCATGGGTGTCATGAAGTTTGCCACGTCTGTCTTAAGAATCTGAAGTTGGCTTTGTAGAAGTTTTTTACGGTGGTTTCCCTAATTGGGGGTGGGGGCAGGATGTGGATGTCTAGGGTGATTAGCTTGTGGTCAGATCTGACCAACAATGAATTGACCTCTGGTGTGGAACACCGGTTGCCCATGTTGGTGTTGACCAGGTCTAGGATATTGCTGCCCCTGGTGGGAGTGTGAATAAGTTGATCCAAGGCATTGGAATTTATGAATTCCAGAAAACGTTGAGCAAAAGAGTTGGTACATGAGTAGTTTTCCCAGTTAATGGTGGGGTAGTTGAAATCGCCCATTATTAGGGTGTTGGGTTGTATCCCAATACTTTCCAGTGTATCAAGAAATGAGGAGTGGGAATCCTGGAGCTTGGTGGGGGGTCTGTAGCAAGCTACAATTTGGATTGCGGTCTTACCCAGGGTTAGTTGCACTTGGATAATCTCAGATGCATTATGCTGTGCAACTAGCCTGGAGGTCTGGATAGCGAGGGTGAATGGAGCAGGATGACCCAAACCTGGAGTATGCACCTAAAAAAACCAATCATTAAAATGTGCAACTACATGTGAAAATTGGAGGGTAAGTCAAGCGACTTTATAAAGCTTGAAAGGAAAGTTTAGCAACTGGCAGTGGGACCAAATTAAGCACAGATATATTGCTATTCAGTAGGATAGCCACAGTGCAAACTTACAGGCTAAAGAAAATGTTGCTATATAATGGAGGCAGTGAGGGAGGTAAAGTTAGGAATATAGGAAAGGGGTGCCACGGTGATCTCCTTTGACTGAACACTTTAACAATATTCTAAAAGATAATATTCTAAAAGATAACAGATATCAGGTATGAACTTACTTACTTTGCAATTGAGACTGAGGTGAGACTAAGTTGTGTAGACATGAGTGTGTCGTTAGTGACGGGGCTCTTCTTGTTGTTTCCCAGTACTGCTGTAGAGCTCCATTTAAGAGAGTGGGACCTAAGGAGAGAAAGAAAGGTAAAAAAAAAATAGGGTGAGGACAGCCAAAAATCAGGGCAGGAGTAAGTAAAAGCTGACACCTGGTAGGTTATTCAGAGGGCTGAGGAGCGGGAGGAGGAGAGAAGAAAAAAAACAGGAAGCTAGAAGAGAAGAGTAAAGAGGGACAGCAGCAGGGTAGATATAGAGAAGGCCAGATAGACAGAGTCCAACACCAGTGGAACTTACAAGAAGTGAACAAGAACAGGTAAGTTGAGAGTGGATTATTAGTATGGATCTGTGACCACAGGGAATGAACAGAATAACAATAGAAATGAAAGGGGAGGACTGGGAAGATGAAGATGGTCAAGCAGCCAACAGGACTACACCAACTAGTAAGTGTAAGATGAAAAGAGCCAGAGCAAAAAGGCACATGCATTTAGTACTTAGAAGATACAAGGGTTTTGTTTAATAGCAGTCAAGACTTCAGGTATTAGCAATGTGACAAACATAAATTCAAGGTGCAGTAGTGGCACAATAAGCAGTTGAAGACAATCAGGATTTCTATGTTATCAACATTTAAACACAAACCCAGATAACACGCAGTTGAGGTGCTAAGTAAGAACCATGAGTAGGTGTTAATATTACAAACATAACATATCTCAATTCAGTCAGCAGCAAAGTCCGGTCGCAAAACAGAAGCTGCGCTGTACTATAAAGATCTATGCTATCACATTCAACAGTAAAATATGGTATGCTGCTAGTTGAACACACAATTATAATGGCAAAGGTTCATTAACAAAGAACCAAAAGTAAATAAGTAACTGTTATATCAGTAAATATGGATTATAAGCTAAGAATAATAAACAACACAAAAGGAGTAGGTCAGTGTGAATATGACCGTTTTCCACCTTTATGTAATCTGCAGTGGTAGTGCATGAGATAGACAGCACTACAGAGTCTCTTTACACTACCTAAGACAAAGAAGCAAAGTACATACTTTGAAAAAAATGGATGAATTCAGGTCATGCACATCTCTGAGCAAGTCTGGGAGGTAGGGAATATACAAGTAAAGATGGTGCAGAATGCAAACACAGGGTATTAAAAACCACAAGGTATTCTGGGAGGAAAGTAGAATATGCAAATGAGCATTGTAATCACAACTATGGTGCATGAGCACTAGAAATGTAAATGAGCCAAACCTCGAGTATGCACCTAAGAAAAACAATCATTAAAATGTTCAACTACACATGAAATTTGGAGGGTAAGTCAAGCCACTTTACAAAGTTTGAAAGGAAAGTTAGCGACTGGCAGTAGGAGCAAATTAAGCACAGGTATATTGCTACTCAGGAGTATAGCCACAGTGAAAACTTACAGACTAAAGAAAATGCTGCTATATAATAGAGGCAGTGGGAGAAGTAAAGTTAGGAATAGAAGGAAAGGGTGCAGCTGTGATGTACTTTGGCTGAATATTTTAACAATATTCTAAAAGGTAACATATTAGGTATGAACCTACAGGCTTTGCAGTTGAGACTGAGGTGAGACTAAGTTGTGCAGACACGAGTGTGTTATTAGTGGTGGGGCTTTTTTTGTTGTTTCCCAGTACTGCTGTAGAGCTCCATTTGAGAGAGTGGGACATGCTCTTCTACTTTGCTGTTTCTTAACTTTCAGCATAGCATCCAACACCTCTGGTCCTTTTGGCAACTTTTGCAAGCCGACCATGTTGAATTATTTATCTTTTCTCTTTCCCCATCTGTCTTCATCTCTGTGATGTCCATAGAGACAGGATGGTTTACAATCTTCCCATCCTAACGTCTGTGGCTCTTTTTCATCTGCAGAATCTATTTATTTCCTGAACTGATCTCTGCCTCTCCCAAATTACATATTAACCAGTGTTTAGTCCAGTGACATGGAAGCTGCATAGAACATGTGTTTTCTTTGAGTGTCTGTTCTCCTCCTCACATCTCCATGTTCCCCTGTTGATCTGGATGGGTAACCTACTGACAGATAAAGACTGCATGCCTGAGGTTCAATTGCCAGAGGGTGAATCTGTCAACAAGTGGAGTTCCTCCATAGGGAATCACTGTTGACAAATTTTGGGGGGAGTTGGTGTATATATATATATATATATATATATATATATATATATATATATACATATATATATATATATATATATATATATATATACACACACACACACACACACATATATTTATATATATATATATATATATATATATATATATATATATATATATATATATATATATATATATATATACACACACACACACATATATTTATATATATATATATATATATATATATATATATATATATATATATAAATATGTATGTATATAAAACAAGTCTGTGTGTGTAAGGGCTTGCCCCCTGAAAAAATACTTAAAATATATGCACTTTTATCATGTTTTCTTTGACAAATGTGGTTTGGCGATTATGATCCTTGGTGCATTTTCTTTGATTCAATCACAGTTTAACTGATCTGGATTTCTACATTAATCAGATTACACTGTATGGCCCTGACCTCATCTTCCACAAAGCCTATTGTGTCACATTCAAAGTCAAAAACAAAGTAAACTTTGTCATTTAGGACTACACAAGTGTAGCCTAAATGAAATTCCGAGCATCAGCTCAGCAGAGAGTACATAAGAAGCAATCAGCCAACTTGGATGCCTTGAAGCTACACATCTTCTCTGTGGGAGATGATGATTCTTCTAACACCTTTAAATACATCTTCCACAATTACTTTTTAAGCATAATTGTAAAGTCCTATTTTTTCTGTACAGTCCTTCACAGTGGCAGTGAAGGATTTGGTTCATCCAGTCTCTTGCTACACTTCTCCTGTCAGTATGTCGTTCCATTTAATTTTTATGTTAAATTTTACCAGTTCACTGTTGAGATGATGTGCGTGCTGTTTTCTTCTCTTCCCCTCACTTTCAACCTGCATTTTGTCTGTATTTTAGAGTCCAGAAGAGCAAAGATTATGTGCTATACTGCCATTTTCTTTGATCTTGCCAGCACCCCGCACATGTTTATCAGATCTTTTATCTTATTCCTTAATCCATTATGCAATTTTCCTTCACTTTTTCTTCTTTGTCTTGTTTAACCTTCCTAATCCTTCCCCGATAATTTTCTTTTTCATGCCATATATTCCCTTCACACTGCTGACTGTGCTTCTGTCTCTTTCCTCTCTCCCTTCACTCTTCAACCTGTACCATGGCCCCCAGATCTTAACTTAATCTGCAGCCTTCCTGTTTTGAAACTCTTATCTTTTTGTTTAAAAGCAATATAGTCACTGAATATCAGCTGTTCAAAATCTCCATGAAAAGCTCTTCTCCACTTGTGATTAGTGGTTTTATGTTTATACTTGGAATATGCACATCCTGAAATACCAAACGTTAAATAAGTTGAAATTAACCTATGAAAGAACTGGAATGCAGGACAGTATACAGGAAGACAGTTAAACATTTTAAATTGTTTTCCTGTGAGGAGGGGGACTGGTTATTACATAATATTGAGAGGCAAAGATCAATTTGGGAAACCCAAGGAGGTACTAATCACATTTTATGTAATGATACTCTTCAATACATTTTACCTGTTATAACTTTGATAATAAGGAAAGGCTCTGATTTTTGATTTCCCTTAAAGATTTAAAATAAATATTGCAATTTGCTTTATTACAGTGTGCTGGATTATAGGGCGGCCACGGTGGTGCAGTGGTTAGCATTGCCACCTCACAGCAAGAGGTTCTCCGGTTCGATCCTCGGCTGGGGTACCTTCTGTGCGGAGTTTGCATGTCCTCCCTGTGGTCGCGTGGGTTTTCTCCAGGTGCTCCGGTTTCCTCCCACATCCCAAAGACATGCAGTAGGTGGATTGGACACTCTAAATTGGCCCTAGGTGTGAGTGTGTGTGTGCCTTCTATGTAAGGTTGGGCGCCGGGCTGGCAACTCGACACTGTAAAACTTCACTGCCAATCCTGTGTGCGGACAGATGATCCGCTGTGGCGACCCCTAACCGGGAAAAGCCGAAAGGAGAAGAAGAAGACAGTGTGCTGGATTATACAAGCTGGTGGTGCATTTTCAGGAGTATTTCCTTTTCTTCTACTGTAGTATGACCATGGAATTGTTTTATATATATATATATATATATATATATATATATATATATATATATATATATATATATATATAAAACTTAGGGGTACGGGGGGCACAGTGGGCTTTGCCCCTACAAAAAAAAAAATCATTTTTTTTTTTTTTTAGCTTTGCTGGTTTAGATGAAATAAGTAGCACCTATTTGTTAAGCAGATAGGCTCACTAGAAACAAAGTCACTTTTCAGAGGTGACCCAGAAACAGTGTCTGGTTATGTGACTTGCTTTAGGTCACATAGTAGGCAAGTAAGGACAGAGAGAATCATATCCTTGCTCAAAGTCACTCAGTAGGCAAGTGAGGGACTGAGGGTATGAAACCATGTATCACAGCCTTAATCCTATATACCAAGTGTTTGACTTTGGATAAGTTGCGTTTCAAGAAGTTGAGTTTTAGATAAAATGATATATGTATATATATATATATATATATATATATATATATATATATACACATACACACACACACACACACACACACACACACACACACACACACACACACACACACACACACACATACACACACGCACACACACACACACACATATATATATATATATATATATATATATATATATATATATGTGTGTATATATATATATATATATATATATATATACACACACACACACACACACACACACACACACACACACACACACACACACACACACACACACACACACATACATATATGTATGAAATGGGTCTACGTCAGTACATCAAACCATCAGTTCAGCGAACAGCATTTCATTAGAAATGCCATTCATCGAATTCCCCTCATGTATTGTACAGTTGTGGTTCCTGTTATCAGCTTCTTTGTCTTTTTTTTGGAGTTCTTGGGTTGGCGAGATGTGTTGTTTATGTTCTTGGCATGGAAGGAGCCGAGGGCACTGAACCAGCTACAATCGCTTCACTAGCACAGGCATTAGAAGTTTTCAACACGACAGTGGTGAATCTGGCCAGTCATTTTGAAAGGATAGCTCAAACAACTTGTACTTCATCCTCTTCAGCCAATTATATTAATCCCGGCCTGAATGGGGCAGGAATTGCTATTTTAAATGAGAGTTTTAACAGCAGCAGCATTACTCCTGCGCAGAGACAGTGGGAAGTGAGCTCTAGTCAACCAGGAGGGGCGGATCTATGTACTAGGTCAAATATAGGATCCATTTGAGGTGGGACCTGTTATAATGGATGCAATACTTTTACACAATTGCTGGAAAGGGAAAAGCAATGGCGGCCGGATTTGTGGCATTCTCCGACTACAAATTATGGGTCTTTGAACGAACAACTTGTTAAACTGGAGAAATATACATTGGATTATCGTAAATTACACTTTGAAAACAATTATTTAAGGAAGTGTGTGCTTACCAAGCATGTACCTAAGGGCCTCAGGACATGGAAGTACCCCTCAGGCTTGGTAAGAGACTCCCTACTCCATCTCAAACTTTTAGAGTTGTTTAATAGACATGGTTGTGAACTTTTGGGATGTTTCATTAGAGACAATGATCATAAAATGACTGAGTTGCTTGAAAAAATTAATTTTCTTCATCAAAATTTACAGGTGATTTATTATCTGACAGTAAGAAAACTGGGTATTTTAAAATGTTTGTGAAAATTGATGATACCATTGCTGAGCTGAAACAGAGAAAAGTTAACAAACTTATAAGGGATGAAAAAGATTACCAATAACATAGGGCCTACCCACTACTCCCTTTGGGACAACAAAGAATTAATAGGGAAGATTATGACATTAATAATGCCAATAATAACAGCAATAATGATCGGAATGAGAATAATACCCCTGACCCTTTAGAATACCCCCCTTTGAGGAGGTCCGAGAGATAAAGGAACCAGAGAGGGGGAGACACTTATTACAATCACTATTACCCCACACAAATGAGGGGAAATTGGAGGGTGAGGGGGAACAGAAACTGAATGATTTAAACAATACAGGTCTAGTTAGTCTTAAGAATAAGGGAGGGGATTTCAAAGTGTATAACTATAGTGATGCTGTACTACACAGTGATATAGCAGATCTTTTTGAGAAAGGTTTATCCTTTGTACCTAACAGAAAGGGAACAGTAGATCAAACCTTGATTGATCTGAAACTCTACACATGGAAATTAAATTTTGAATTTCTTCTTAAAGGGATACCCTCTAACAACTTATAGGTAGGACAAATGTGTAAAAAAACTAGCACTTTTAACCCCACCCTGCACCCCTCGGTCCTGACATTTGAAAAAAATGTGTGAAAAGGACATTAGGGACATGTTTAGTAATGCTAAAGGTGAGAACATACAAGTGAATAATTTTAATGATGAAGAAATTAAGTTATTAAAACAGATTTGTAACAATTCAGAAATAAGGGCCATGAAACCCGACAAGGGGGATGGGCTTGTCATTATGAACTACAATTTCTATGTAGACAAAATGTTTACAATATTATATGGAGAAAAATGAAAATATCAAAACCCAGAAAAAGCTGAATGGAGTAAATAACCAAGAGCACTGCACCAAAAATAAAGATCCAACAGTTTTATTCCACCACGATAAGAGTTTAGCGCTTTCATCAAAAGTGCATAAAATTGACTTCTTCAGAACTACATGACACATAACGCTGATTTAAATAGCCTGTCCTACTCAACAATTAGTCGAACAAGAAAGATGTAATTTCCTGCTAAAAAATGTCATTTCCTGCTAAAAAAGTATGTCATTTCCTGTTAGAAAAATATATCATTCCATCTCACTAAAATAATACAACTGAATTATTGATCCATTGATCCCCCCAAAATAGAGAATATGTTAAAAACATTACATAAAAAACAGCATTTAGTTTTAACATAGAACTAATAGAAATTTTATCATTGAGCCCAGGTGGCACGCATGCATTTAACCTTATTTGCCACTTGAGCTCTAAAAATTCAAGAAAATCATCGACAGGTCCACCCCTTGCAACCAAGTCGACCTGCTCTAATACAAAAAACTTGAAACAGTGTGTGGGATATAATTTAATATGCTTAAATAAGGTGTTGGTCTCCCTATGTTTGTTAATATCATAACTGTGTTGATAGATCCATTGTCTTCAAGCTCGGACAGTCTTACCCACATAGTAACAGTCGCAACCTGTACAGGATGCAACATGTACAACCCCCTTGGTGTAACAATAGTACTTTTTATGTGTAGTGATTTTACCAAAATTCCTAAGTTTAATAAATTTGGCATCAATCACAAAAGAACATTGGGTGCATCTTCCACATTTGAAAGTACCACCTAGTCCAGATGCCACCTTCTTTCTTTCAACTAAACTTTTGAAAGATGTACACTTTTTTGTACACCACCAGGGTTTTTTCACCTAGTTTATTAATGATATTCTCATCAGTATGAAACATATTCCAGCAATCACTAATGATGCTTTTGATGTAAAATAAAAATCAGTAGTGAAAGGTAACACTAATGCCCTGCTATAGTTGTTCATTCTCTCAGTTGCTAGGGGCCTGATTAGACCCAGAGGGTTGTCCAATAATGTTCTATAAACCCCATTAGTTATTTTTTGTTGGACCTCACCTATTATGTCCTTAACAAATTGGGGGGGGGTAACCTCTTTTCTGTAACATACCTAGTAGGAGGTCGCACTCTCTAAGACAATCAATATCCTCAGATACCATTCTGGCCAATCTAACACATTGTCCCTTCACAAGGGATTTCTTCTGGTGCAAGGGGTGCCAACTCTCAAAGTGCAAAAGAGAGTTGGAGTACGTGGGTTTCCTATAAAAATGTGAGGTGAATCTCCCCTTGGAATAATCCTTCCTGATGGTCACGTCAAGGTAGTTCAAAATATCATGGTCCTTGGTCATGGTGAACTTCAGAAAAGTGGCGGTGTTGTTATTATAAGTAAAAAATCTATCCAACTCATCTTCACTACCATGCCAAAATAAGACCAAATTGTCAAAGTACCGCCCATAGAGTACCCACATGTCCTTGAACTCAGAGTTCACAATATACAGGTCCTCCCACTGGGCAAGTACTCTTGGTTATTTACTCCATTCAGCTTTTTCAATATTATATGGAGACAACCAAAGAAAAGAGGAAACAGTCCAAAAAAATAACTGATAAACAAAACAACGGACTGAAGTGAGGACAGAAACTCCACTCTTTATTGGCTCACACAAAAGGCTTAATGCTACACCAAAAGATACGTTTTCATCCAGACACCTCCCAGACTTCATCAGAAAATACACAGTAATGAGGATACCTCATTTAAATACAAATCAACTTGCAATGAATGGAGAACCAATTGCTGACTTAAAGAAACATACAACACAAAACATACCTTAAAAAGTAATAAAAAAATATTCTTATAAAAATCATTAAAATTAATACAATGACATGCAATCTAATAGACCATCCTAGTTTGTCATAATTTAGCAGCTCTAAGTTTTAACAGGGGTAACAAACAAATGTAATCATTAAGACCTGGGAATCTACTGGCCTCCGAAACAATTTGCCAGTAAGTTTCATGATAAGCCAACTTGGATTCCCAAGGGCCTCCCCTGATATCCCTAGGTAAGAGTTCCAACACAAAAAAAGTAAAATCAGCATCCCCACATGATAATGTATGCCTATGCAATGCATTGTTAGTATTGCATTTTTTGATATCATTAAAATGTTCGTACATTTGGTTTCTTAATTGCCTTTCCGTTTTCCCCACATGAATCCCCTCACATTGGCCACATAGAGTGATGTAAACTGCTCCACAACTATTACAGTTAGCGTAAGTTTTGCCTGCCACCATTTTGTCCCTTCCCTTAATGTAAATACTGTTGGCGTGGGTAATATGGGGACATTGAGGGCAGGCACCACACCTAAATGTACCCTTTTTCTTATGGGAGAAAACAGAGGGGTTTTGGTTCTCCTCAAGCAGGTCCTTAATATTCTGCCCCCTTCTGTAAATAACCTTGAGAGGCTGGCTCTTGAACACGTCAAGGTCAGTGAACTCAATAAAGTTACCCCATTCCTTTTCAATTACACCTCTAAGAACATATGAGTCACTACTGAAATTGGTGATGAAGGCTCTTTTATACTGCGTATCAGCACCATCACCAAGTTTCCTGTGCTGGACTGGAAAAGAGCTATTCCCCAAAATAGGGGAAAACTTGTCCTGCCTGCCTGCCAGGACCTCATCCCTGACCTCCAAAATCATGTCCTGAAGGTATCCCCTTTCCACAAACATCCTGATGATAATGTCACATTCAATATGGAAATCCTCATCAAGTGAGGTCATGTGACTGGCCCTGACCAGCTGGCCCTTAATGATGATCCTTATTTGAAATACAGGATGAGCACTCAAAAACCATATATAAAAATTTGAAAAAGTAGCCTTCCTGTAAATTCTAGATTTAAAGCCCCTCTCCATTCTAATTATAGAAATGTCAATGTAATGCACCGAGTGCGACGTGGTTTCATGGGTGAATTCCAAAAAAGTAGTGGTTTGGGACAAATATTCAATAAATTCCTCCAATCTATGTAGGCTGTCATCCCAAAACAGACGAATGTCATCAAGAAATCTTTTATACAACTTCCAAGAATTGGAAAAGGGACTATTGAAAACAAAATTGCACTCCCACATAGCCACAATGATATTGGCATATGTAGGGGCGCAATTGGCACCCATAGCAACACCACGCTCCTGTCAAGAGAACTCACCCTCAAAGAAAAAAAAGTTGTTCTTGAGGATGAGTTCAGCCAATTCAGTACATACAAAGATATCGTTTTCAGATACCCCAACTTGCAACCTAAGGGCTTTCTCCAACCATTTTAGTCCAAGATCGTGTGGAATAACGGAAAACAAGTCAACAATGTCAATGGTGACAAAGGGCAAATCTTCTGAAAACAATTCAGGCTTGCTGTTGACGAGAAAGTCCCAAGAGTCAAGCAAGATGTGTTCATCCCAGTTTCACAACTTCTGAAGTTTCCAATCTAAATATTTGGCCAAAGGGGCAGTTTTAGAACATTCTGAGGCCACTATGGGTCTTATAGGTGGATCCCAGATGTTTTTATGCACCTTGGGTATACCAAAAATGGATGATACCCCAGGTTTGTTGTTTTCCAAATATGAGTAGGTTGCAAAGTCAATCAGCCCTTGATCAAACAGGTCCTTGAGGGATAAATCAATTTTGTGATAGGAAATGTGGATTTCGTTCAATGACACCTAACTATATTTAGTACCATCATGCAAGAGGGCACACATTTTGCCTTCACATAAAATCCTATCCATTAGCACCATGCCCCCTCCCTTGTCTGGCTCCATCACACTCACACTAGTATTAGAATCCAATTCATGTAACAATTTCTGTTCGTCACTAGATAAATTGTGGGTAACCCAGGTGTGGGAGTGCACCCTATGCACCTCCCTTTCCAGTACCTGTTCCAGGTTCTTGAGTTGAGGGTGTAAGGGGGGATTGTATGTACTAGACCTCTGGGGTACTGTAATCAGATTCGGTGTGGTCACCTGTCAAAAAATGTACTCAAGGTTTAATTTACGAACGAATATTTTAATATCCATAATAACCCTAGTAAGGTTACTTCTCCATGTAGGGATAAACTTAAAACCCTTCAAAAATAATCTAAAACAATCTTCATTAACATTCAAGTGACTGTAGTTCAAAATATTGAATCCTAAATAACTAAAGACATTATGGTCTAAAATCTCCGGTGCCTGGGATACCCTCCCCCACTGTGATTTGCAGGGCCCCTGTGAAAGTGGTTGCCCTGAAGGTCTGTTAGATTCCTAATCCTTTCGGACCTGCATGGAACAAACTCATTGCCCTGTTCACCATTGTCTAACTCGTGGGGACTTGAGGGGATGTTCTCATTGTAGTGTGTATCAAAACCATCTAATTCATTGAGATTTTGGTTCTGGTTACCCCTTAAAACACTACTACCACCCAGAAGGGAGGTTTGTTGTACCCTAGGGTACTGCTTGCCTTCCCTATATTCTCTCAAGTCCCTATCCATCTTCTTATATTTTCTTTTTAAAATATCCTCACACTTCTCATCCACACAATGTCTGCTGTTAAAATACCTAGCCCTTTCTTGTTCAATCCTGAACAATAAATCATTCGTGATAACATAGTTAAGTTGGTCAATGCTTGTCTTTAAACCATCCATTTCACGTTCATTATTTTTGATGATAGCCCGCAAAACATCCAGGCCACATTTATCAAAAATACCAAGCAGTTCAGAATGAAAAGCGTAACCCGACACAACATTATTTGGGTATTTATGTATTCGTAACCCCTTAGGCACAATACCTGCCGTGATAAAGAGTTGTACCTTAAAAGGTAATCGTACAATTTATTGAGTCCGTGTGAAAAGTTGTCCATGAGTGGTGGATCACTAGATGGATTATCAGGTTTCCAAAACATAGGCTTGTTTGCCAACCATGTAGTTAAGTCTGTGTGAGAAGGATTCAGTCTGTCAAACAACCACCCTGTCGAATCCTCCGCCACCAGTGACAAACCCTCCTGCAGATGGAAAACACTAGGAGTGTTCAAATGTGTTTCTCCCGCCTGACGCTCCTGAGATGAAGAAAATGTTCTGTTCAAATGCAGAGCACCTGGTTGGGAACCACGTGTACATTGCGGCAGACCAGAAACAGATGCCCCTTCCTGGGTACAAGGTACAGTAGCATTGGAAAGCAAAGCAGCTAACCCCTGGCCAATAAGAGTGAGTAGGTCAACAAGTTGACTAAGTTGACCAGTGACTTTATGAAATTCCCCCACTTTGGACCCATGTCTACAACCGTTGTGGGTATCAGTAGCGTTCTGTCCTTTAAAATCCTCCATAGACAAACAAATAACCAAAGAAACAGTCCAAAAAATAACTGATAAACAAAACACAGGACTGAAGTGAGGACAGAAACTCCACTCTTTATTGGCTCACACAAAAGGCTTAATGCTACACCAAAAGATGCGTTTTCGTCCAGGCACCTCCCAGACTTCATCAGAAAGTACACAGTAATGAGGATACCTCATTTACATACAAATCAACTTGCAATGAATGGAGAACCAATTTCTGACTTAAAGAAACACACAACACAAAACATACCTTAAAAAGTAAGAAAAAAATATTTTTATAAAAATCATTAAAATTAATACAGTGACATGCAATCTAATAGACCATCCTAGTTTGTCATAATTTAGCTGCTCTAAGTTTTAACAGGGGTAACAAAGAAATGTAATCATTAGGACCCGGGAATCTACTGGCCTCCAAAACAATTTGCCAATAAGTTTCACGATAAGCCAACTTGGATTCCCAAGGGTCTCTCCTGATGTTCCTAGGTAAGAGTTCCAACACAAAAAAAGTAAAATCAGCACCCCCGCAGGATAATGCATGCCTATACAATGCATTGTTAGTATTGCATTTTTTGATATCATTAAAATGTTCGTACATTCGGCGTCTCCATTATATGGAGAAACTTACGAGGAAATTAGTTTAAATGAAAAGAACATTTGCTGTAGGAAAGTAGATGTTATGCTAGATGATTTAGTGATGAACCAACACATTAACATGGATGCATTTCAATTCATGGCTGTTGAATACCCTAAAATTCCTACAATTTTTGGTGCCCCCAAGATACATAAAGATTTAATGGACCCACCCCTCAGACCAATAGAGGATGCCTGTACATCTAAGACTTACCCTATTGCCAGATTTATTAACACACAACTTAAACATATTTTGAAAGACTGCCCATGGATTCTGAAAGATTCCTGGGAATTTTTGTCTAAAATTAATAGTGAAATGTATAACGACACTTTGATTTTCATTGCCATTGATATTCATGACTTATTCACAGTCATACCACATGACACAGTGATTGAGTGGTTTTATCAATATCTTTGTCAATATACCACAATTAAGACTCAAAACAAGCAAAACAAACCAGTTAAAATCAATATGAGCGGGCGAAAAACTGAGCGGTGTCAAAATAATGTAAAAAATTAAAGTTTTATTAGCGCTTCTGGAGAGGTCTGTGCCTCCCCTTCTTCAGATATCAAACAAACCAATTAACACACTTATTATACTAAATTCAAAGCAATTAATCAATTAAGTTAAAATAATGTCACTTAAACCGTCTTCAAAAAGACACACATTAAAAACCAGTTCTTATGTGCATAAAGCACTATTTGGATGAGCAAACATGCATTGTTAAGAAAAAATATAAACAAGTATAATTATAAATGTAAAAAGCTATACTATAAACTATACTAATGTTATTAATATCATAAAATTAAGCAGTGAATATCACTCATAATCAAGTAATGTTGTTAAATAACACCACTATTAAAAAATTACCAAGTATATAAAAAAATTATATATGAAGTATTAAGCAGTCCGTTAATGTAGATAAAAATATATGTATGTATAGCTGTTGTAAACAGCTAGAGATGTACTACCATATATTGTGTTCCATTTTCATGGCACGATGTAATGTGCGTTTCAAACAATTAATTTAAAATTTACAATTTAACTACTTCAAGTAACCTTCATATACAAACATAAAAAATAAACTATACATAATAAAAAGACCCAGTAATACTAGGCTATTCTCTGAACCATTATAAAGAGATAACTAGATGGTATATGTAACACATTGCTAGAATGGTATCCCATAATATGTGTTAAAAATAGGAAAATAGAAATTCTTTATAGTAGAGTAAACATGAACTATTCACCTTAAAGTTAAATATGCTCATAATTAAGTATATTGTGTCTTATGTTTATGATAAAAAGAGAGCAATTTATCTTCGTAAACCTAAACATTTCAAGATACTTTTAATTGAGACATATTCATTGAGGCCTGGAAATATGTGGGCCACTGTTCTAATTTGCCACATAATTTCATCTGTCTCAAGTTGTAATTGCCAAGGCCCCCCTCTTATGTCTACTTGCCTTTGTTGCAATATAGTAAATTTAAACTTATGATCGGGGGACTCCATGATATTTCTAGCTAATGTGTTAGTTGTATCTCTTTTACTAATGGCGTATTGGTGTTCATATATGCGTTGCTTAATTTTCCTCTCCGTTTTACCAGTGTAAAACACAGCGCATTGATCGCAGCAAGCTGTATAAATTACTCCCTTAGTTTCACAGTTATATCTGCCATTAATATGATATGTCCTCTCTCTAATAGTAACTTTATTATCTGTGCATTTGAGCTTGCACTGCTGACACGCCCCACATTTGTACATTCCATAATTCCTACCATGACTGATGCTCCTCTTTCTTTCCAATAAGGCTTTCAAGTTTGCTCCTTTTCTATAAGTTAAATTAGGCTTTTCTCCTAATATTTTAAGGAGCCCAGTGTCTTCAATAATGATAGACCAATCTTTATTTAGCATTTCCCTTACTCTAAGATGGTCGAGAGAATAAGTACAGAGGAAAGTGGTCTTTAAAGTGTGTTCTCTGTTATTTATAACAGTGATATATTGGTCTTCTATGTATTCAACATTTTGGGCAGAATGATTCTGTAGTAAGGGTTTGAAATAACCCATACTTCGCTTGTGGCTAACTTCTAAAACAATGTTGACTACCATGGGTTCAGGATAACCTCTGTTAGTGAACATAGCCTGAAGAAGCTTACATTCTTCACCAAAGTCAATCTCATCAGATACCATTCTTGCCGCCCTTACCATCTGCCCTTTAACAACTGCTCTTTTTTGATGGTAAGGGTGGCTACTAGTAAAATGCAGAAAAGAATTGGAATAGGTAAGCTTTCTATAGATTGTACTTTTATATCTAGAATTAGCTGTGTCTTTAGTCAAGCTAATGTCTAGAAAGTTAATACAAGTGTCTTCCAAGCTATAAGTAAATTCAAAGAAGTCAGTCATCTGAGATATGTCGGCAATAAAGGTTGGAACTAGAGCTTTTGACCCCTTCCAGATCAGAAACATGTCATCTTGGTATCTGGTATACCAAGAAACATTCTCCTGAAATAAGTTATTTGTAAATAGTAAGGTTTTCTCCCAATGGGCCATGATACAATTAGCAAAGCTACCCCCACAGGGTGAGCCCATTGCCACACCAGTATTCTGAAGGTAAAAATGCCCATCGAAGATCATAAAATTATTAGTTAAAACAATCTCTAGTAGGGTTTCTACTAAGTAAATAGTTTTCTCATCCACATGCCTACTTGTCATGAAATCCCTAATCCATTCAAGTCCAAGGACTTGAGGTATTACAGTATATAAGTCTTTCAAGTCAATTGTGAGAAAACAGGAGTCTTCCTGATATTGCAATTTACTTATGTTGTCCAAGAAACTCCATGAATCCCTACATATTTGGGGCTCTTGTTCTACCAAGGGCTTCAATATGCTATCTATATATTTAGCACATCCATAAGTCACAGACCATCTTCCATCTACAATGGGTCTAAACGGGGGGGGGGGGGGTCATTGTATCTTTTGTGAATCTTGGATGAACCAAAAAGGGCTGGTATCCTGGGAGCAATCATGGTTAAATATTGATGTACATCTATGTCAGTATCTCCTTCCAAGAATAAATCCCCTAGGATAGCTCTGATTTTTTTATAAGCTATATTAACCTCATTGGTACTAACTTGTGTGTACGCTTTAGTATCAAGATATTTATTCATACTTTTGGTATGTTCATTCTGATCCATAAATACCAGCCCTCCCCCTTTATCGGGTTTCATGACCCTGATATTACATTCATGCAATAAGTTGAGGAAATCACATTCATTTTTCGTGATATTAATCTTATTGTTTTTTCTGGTATGCTTGTCACTTGCAATAGCTCTTAAGTCCATTTCACATATCTTTTCAAAAGAGCTTAAGCTGGCATGCAATGGTGGGTTGAAGAGGCTTGAAACCCTAAGGGAGCATGTTAAGGATGACTTACCCCCCATAAGTGCATTCAGATTGAGTTTACGCACAAAAAGTTTCAGGTCCATAATAGTTTTAACAATATCCATTTTCTTATCGGGAACAAAGGACAGTCCTTTGGAGAAGTAGTCCACCATATCTTGAATGATGGTTAAGGCCATATAATTGTATATCGTAAAGTCCCCTTCAGAACTGGTAAGTATTTGGGGTTCATTAAGAGGATGTCTTATCATCTCCTCCGTTGATTTTGTCTGTTCCTCGTCTGTCCTTGATTCCTGATTGCCTTGCGGTTGGTGTATTAGTCATTGTGGTTCCTCTGAAAACCTGGCTGTTTAGCCGTATTATGCTGGCTATCATTGTTATTGTTTGCCCCTTGATGCTGCAAAGTATTATTATTATTGTGGGCATTAGTATTGTTATTATTTAACCTTTCACTCCGGCGTAGGGGTTGTGCTTCTTGCACATGAGTGGTAACTTCTCCTTGTAAAGAGTTATTCCCCCCTTCCTCAGTGACCTCATTGACTATGTCGGAATACGATAGCTGGTTACTGACACTTTGTGTATTAAAAGGTGGGCGTGGATATGCTTTATTGCTTGCATATTCCTGCAAATCTCTTGCAATTTTTTTCTTCTTTGTAACCAGTAATTTGGCCATAGTAGCCTCTATACTAGTGAAAATTCTGGCATACTCATATTTGTAGTGTGGAAATTCATTATCAATTTTCATACCATGTTCTAAAATTTCCAATTCACCTTTGAGGGTATTAATTTCAGCTTTGTAATAATTAATCAATGATAGTAAGAACTCAAATCCTTGCTTATCGAAAAGGGACAAGAGTTCACAATGAAAAATTGAATTTTCAACTATTCCTACTGGGTAGCGCTACTGGCGCAACCCCTTGGATACAATCTTTTTGTCAATGCATTCTTGCAAATAAGCTATCTCAAGTTTTAACTTTTTGCACTTATAAAGTTTATGGTCAAAGTCATTTATTAAGTTCATTATAGTACTCACCCCCAAAGACTGCTCCTCTGTGGCTCCGATATCCATACCAGGACCAAAATAATTATTATTATTCAAAAAGTTAGCCATAGTAGGGAAGGAGCATGTTTTGGCAGCTTACGTGTTGCTTCTTCCATCATGACTGCCATACTGCTGTAATCCCAAAGTAGGAGCAGGTTGGTTCTCATTAGGGTGAGGGAAATTCTGATCAAAAACAAGCAATTGGGCTCGTCCAGGTGAATTCCGCTGACTACCTTCAGTACGAACTGGTCTCCTTTGAAGAAGGTTATCTCCGTTTGGTGTACAAAGATCAATCCGTTGGGTAAGGCTATCAACGTGCCCAAGCAAAACTTGCACTAGAGCAGTTAGATTGCCTAAAGCTTTCGCCTCGGGTGACCCAGCCTTATTAGAATTACCAAGTTCATCTTGAGTAAATAATCCTTGTGACATAGCTCCAGTTTTGCTTGCCATAACCACAAACCAAGACTCAAAACAAGCAAAACAAAGCAGTAAAAAGCAATATGAGCGGGCGAAAAACTGAGTGGTGTCAAAATAATGTAAAAAGTTCAAGTTTTATTAGCACTTTCAGAGAGGTCTGTGCCTCCCCTTCTTCAGATATCAAAGAAACCAATTAACACACTTATTATACTAAATTCAAAGCAATTAATCAATTAAGTTAAAATAATGTCATTTAAACCGTCTTCAAAAAGACACACATTAAAAACCAGTTCTTATGTGCATAAAGCACTATTTGGATGAGCAAACACACATTGTTAAGAAAAAATATAAACAAGTATAATTATAAATGTAAAAAGCTATACTATAAACTATACTAATGTTATTAATATCATAAAATTAAGCAGTGAATATCACTCATAATCAAGTAATGTTAAATAACACCACTATTAAAAAATTACCAAGTATATAAAAAAATTATATATGAAGTATGAAGCAGTCCGTTAATGTAGATAAAAATATATGTATGTATAGCTGTTGTAAACAGCTGGAGATGTACTACCATATATTGTGTTCCATTTTCATGGCATGATGTAATGTGCATTTCAGACAATTAATTTAAAATTTACAATTTAACTACTTCAAGTAACCTTCATATACAAACATAAAAATAAACTAAAAATAATAAAAAGACCCATTAATACTAGACTATTCTCTGAAGCATTATAAAGAGATTACTAGATGGTATATGTAACACATTGCTAGAATGGTACCTATCTGAAGAAGGGGAGGCACAGACCTCTCCAAAAGCGCTAATAAAACTTGAACTTTTTACATTATTTTGACACTGCTCAGTTTTTCGCCTGCTCATATTGCAATATACCACAATTAACCATAACCATATTTTAACTATTAGGACCTTAACGGAAATAGTACTAGGCACAAACATTATCATATTTGAACAGCAGCTATTTAAGCAAGTAAAAGGTGTAGCAATGGGGGCAGCATGTGCCCCCATTTTTGCTAGTATTAGTTTTGGCATTTTGGGAAAGGGACATTGTTTTCAAAAGTCCCTTTGTTAATAGCTGGATGTTTTATGGTCGTTACCTTGATGATATCATCATTTTATGGAACAAAGATAGAATGAACTAGAGAATTTTTTTGAATTTATAAAAGCTAGCACAGATTTCTTGAAGTTTCCACACACTATAAACAATGAAGAAATTAATTATTTAGACATTACTATCAAGAAGGATGGGACCTTAGGACAATTTACCTCTAATATATTCCGTAAGCCCAAGTATTCAAACAACCTTTTACATTTTGATAGCAGTCACCCCCTCTACCAAAAGAAATCATTAGTTAAGGGTCAGGGGGTATGACTGGCCAGAATGGTGTCTGTATATCATGATTTTTTAGAGCAAATGGGAACATTAAAGGAAATGTTAACACAAAGAGGATAACCAGAGATATATGTAGATAAAATTCTTAATGAAGTTATACAAAAGAGGAATAGTGGACACTTTGTCCCTTTACTTGGTATAGGTAGTAGTCTACAAAACCAGGAGAAACAGGATGGTAATAGACATTTTAGTAAATCAGGCATTTTTAGTTTTAATCAACATTTTTATAAAATTAATGACATTATTAAGCATAACTGGAACATCTTTTACACAAATGTTGAACAACTTGAACTGGTAGAGACTTATCCCAATATTGTGCATAAAAAGGATTGTTGTATTAAGAATATGTTGGAAAGACGCAAATACAAATCCAATGGAGAAGGGGGTATTACAAGGTGTGGATACTGTATGCAGTGCCAATATATAATTGAAGGCAAGGAAATTAACATTCCCAATTATGGAAAATATACGTTCAATGGCAGGTTTGTGTAGTAGCAAAGTGGTTGTATACCTCACTTTATGTTCTCAGTGTCTGAGTTTTTACATCGAAAAAAATAAAAATGCTCTCAGAAGCAGGGTGTATCAACACTATTATGATATAAAAAGAAGAGACAGTAAAAATGTTTTGGCAGTACATATTACAGCTAATAAAGGCCATAATTTTAGATTTACCATTTTAGAGCAGACAAAGATGGGGGAAAGGGGTGGCCCACTTAATGATTTTCTAGAGCTATCTGAACTCAGATGGCAGATTAGGACTAATGCAAGTGAATCCCCTGGTCTTAACAGTGTGGTGTCTATAAGTTCTGTTCTTAGACAAAAGGCACAATTTTTAATGTGAAATTAATATAGGCAATAGTTTGCCTGTTTTAGTTAGTATGTTTTAAGAACATGCATTTTTTTTCTATAAAACTGTCATGATTTAGGATACATGCATATGTTTTTAAAAGTATGGTTCCTTTGAGGGGCTTATGATGTGGTTAATTGATTAATTACTTAAAAGGTTGTAGTATTTAAAGCTTGTTGGGGGATGTTTTTACTCATTCTGAAGAAGTCTCCATTGTGGAGAAGAAAGCGCTCAATAAATTGTACAAGTGGTTCCTGTTATGGGCTTCTTTGTGTTTTGTCTGGAGTTCTTGGGTTGGTGAGGTGTGTTTTTTACTTTGAAAGAGGTCCCTGCGCATAGGTGATTGCATGGCTCTAAATAGCAAAACTAAAAGAAAAAATGAGCCAGCAACTGTATGCTGTGAAAAATATAAAACTATATTTATCATATTACATAAAAAGGACATACCAGTTTCAGCTAGAATATTTTCATAGCCTTCATCAGTGTTAAAGACAAAAACATTCATTTGTTCCTTTTATACAGTGCTATGAATTGATTACATACTGAGATTGGTTACCTCATAAATATTCATTTTATCTGGGTGGAAATATTCCACCCAGTTTGATGATCCATTTTTCCACTTTAATATCCAAGATAGAGTGCCATCCCGCTTTAATAGATCTGTTACCCATGATCCTATCAATAATCATGAAGTTGAATGAAGCTGTGGGGTGTTTGATAGTGTGCTTATACAAAGCATTACTAATTCTCGTATGTTTAATGTTACTTAGATGCTCAGAGATCTGCAATCTAAGTGGCCTTAATGTCTGTCCTACATAAAATGCAGAGCAACTACATGAGGCCAGATAAACTAACCAGTCACTACTACAATTTGCAAAGAAACCAGTGCCAGAAACCACACCACAATTCCTGCTCGAAAATTGTTTGGACTTAGTGACCTTATTACAGTGGCTACAGTGGCCACAAGGCATGCAGCCAATCAATCTATCCCCTGAAAGTGTTGTTTGAGTAATATCTGTAGAGATGGACCTACTTGGCTATTTATAATGGCTCAAATGTGAACCCAGGTTCTTTCCTTTACGAAACGAAAAGTGACATGTATCCCCAAGAAATTGTGATAGGGTGTTGTCAGCCAATAATATATTCCAGTGTCTCCATACACTTTCCATCAATGTGTCGGTGTTCCTGCCATATGTAGTTGTAAATCGTAAGACAGTACCAGGCCCCTGATGCTTGTCCTTATATTTAAGTAAATCCTCCCTATTGAGGGTGGCAGCATAGTTACTAGCTCCTAAGACATAACCCATTTTATACCCCTTTCACGAAACCTGTTAACAAGGTCCTTACGGAAGGTCTCAAAGGAGGAATCCTGTGAGCAGATACTCCTCATCCTGATAAACTGAGATTTGGGGATATTTCTAGTAATATGGGGAGGATGAAAGCTGAATGCATGGATTAAGGAATACCACGGTGGCGGTGCTGTGGTAGCGTTGCCGCCTCACAGTAAGACGCTGTCTGGTTCGATTCTCAGCTAGAGTGTCTTCTGCGTGGAGACATGCGTGAATGGGTGTACCTTCGTTGAAGGTTGTGCGTCAGGCCTGGCAAGCCGATACGTAAAAATCAACTGCCAATCATTAGTGGACCGGAGTTCTGCTGTGGCGATCCCTAACCGGGAAAAGCCGAAAGACACAAACAAAACTGTGGGTATTTACGGAAAGCCTCTTATACGTAGTGTATGATCTTCATTCCTACTAACCAGAACATCTAAATAAGCAATGTGTTCTGTGTGATAGTTCACCGTAAATTGAAGACCCCATTTGTTGTCGTTCAAGTAACCTATGAATTCCATTAGATAGTCCACATCCGACATCCACACCATCCAGCAATCATCCAGATACCCCCTCCATATGTCCATTTTGTCCAAATAGATTTTATGTGTCACATCATAAATGATGTGTTCCTCAACATATGTCATAAAAAGGTAAGCATAAATGGGGGAAAAAGATGCCCCCATAGCTGTTCCCTGGACCTGCCAATAGCATTGACTTTGATAGAAAAAAACATTTTTAGCTAGCACATGTTCAGTTAAACAAATCAGGAAGGTGTTAAAGCCAGGTTCATACAGATTGGATTTGTATAACCAATATTCAATCACATCAAGGCCTGCCCAATGTGGAATATTTGTGTAAAGTGCACATACATCTAATGTGCAAAGGAGCCAGCCCTTCTCAAGTTGCATTCCAGAAATAATGTCCAAAAACTCTGTAGTATCCAGAATCCTGGATCTGACCCATTTCAACAAAGGCTAAAGGTGCATTGTAAGGAACTGGGATAAAGGCTCTGTAATTGAACCATTCCCAGAAACAGTGGGTCTGCCAGGTGGATTGAGGGGATCCTTGTGGATTTTAGGAAGAAAGTATATGTATTGGCTGATGGGGTCCAATACTGTGAGGTGGTGCTTAGTTTTGTCAGTAATGAAACCCTCCTGCGATGCTAACCCTAAAAACTCATCTATTTGTTTTTTAAACATAAATGTACAGTCCAAAGGTGTTTTAGTATGATATCTACCATCTGTCAACAGTTTTTGTGCTTCAGCATACCCACAGTACAATTCCTTACTCCACGCATCCAGCTTTCACCCCCCCCCCATATTACTAGAAATATCCCCAAATCCCAGTTTATCAGGATGAGGCGTATCTGCTCACAGGATTCCTCCTTAGAGACCTTCCGGAAGGACCTTGTTAACAGGTTTCATGAAAGGGGTTATAAAATGGGTTATATTTTAGGAGCTAGTAACTACGCTGCCACCATCAATAGGGATGATTTACTTAAATATAAGGACAAGCATCAGGGGCCTGGTACTGTCATACAATTTACAACTACATATGGCAGGAACACCAACACATTGATGGAAAGTGTACGGAGACACTGGAATATATTATTGGCTGACAGCACCCTATCACAATTTTTTGGGGATACATGTCACTTTTCGTTTCATAAAGGAAAGAACCTGGGTTCACAATTGAGCCATTATAAATGGCCAGGTAGGTCCATCTCTACAGATATTACTCAAACAACACTTTCAGGGGATAGATTGATTGGCTGCATGCCTTGTGGCCTCTGTAGCCACTGTAATAAGGTCACTAAGTCCAAACAATTTTCGAGCAGGAATTGTGGTGTGGTTTTTGACAATGCTTTCTTTGCAAATTGTAGTAGTGCCTGGTTAGTTTATCTGGCCTCATGTAGTTGCTCTGCATTTTATGTAGGACAGACATTAAGGCCACTTAGACTGTGGATCTCTGAGCATCTAAGTAACATTAAACATACGAGAATTAGTAATGCTTTGTATAAGCACACTATCAAACACCCCACAGCTTCATTCAACTTCATGATTATTGATAGGATCATGGGTAATAGATCTAATAAAGCGGGATGGCACTCTATCTTGGATATTAAAGAGAAAAAATGGATCATCAAACTGGGTGGACTTTTTTATATGTTGGGGTACATGTAAAATACCACCCTTTGGGATGACAGGGAGGCTTGTCCCTTAAAAATATATTGTGCTCTTATGTCTGTTTTTCCTTTCAGAAGAAGATATATTTTGTGGTATTCTTATAATTTGAATGGATTTGGATTGTTATTTATGGATTAAATATTTATGGACTGAAAGTGCATTTGTCATGACTTAGTTTATCATTCTCTAAGTAATGATTATAATTCCTCCTCAAATCCTCCCTTACTGGGTATGTCTAGCATAAACTTTAAGTATGTTTTGTCATTTTTTATTATATGTATGTCAACAGCTGCATCCAAGAAATACTCTAAATAGTTTGAGTACTTCTTGATCTCAGACTTACCACCTATACTGCTAGTCAAAATTGTCATCATCCTTTGATTTTTTCTGCTAGTAAACTGGTTAATGTTTTCTTGCATAGCATTTACTTAGTGAGAACTTTGAGTGACAAAGGCATCACATTTCCTACATTATGCTATAGTATATGGCAAAAAGGTGTTGTATGACAAGTCATACATGAAATTAAAGTTATCAGTGTCCAATAAGTAATGTTGATGTATTTCCTCTTCTGCCAGTGTTGGAATGGGTAGTTTTGTGCGGCATTACAGGCCGAGATAAGGATGTCATTTCTGACCGTGGAATGTACTTCTGTTACAATAACCAATGCAGTGAATATCATCTCTGTGCTTTTCATAATATTTCATTTTCCTGATTTCTTATCACTTTCTGCCCATACAGCCAGTCAGAAGTGTTCTACAAACAAGTGTGCATATTGGTCAATTTGTCTTCTGACTCACAAGTTGCATGATGCTACTCTCGTTATCGTGTTTAGCTTTTTCTTTTTTTAACTTTTTAAGTTTTTTAGTTTTTATAATTTACATAGAATTCTTATTTCATGAACTGGAAGTCTACTAAACGGGCATACACAGTGTTAGAGCATAATGCTTAGTGGTTTAGTGTTATGCTCTATACATTTATGAAAGAGTCCACTCTTGTCTCCATTTTGCCATCCCCCCCATGTTGTCCTGAGAAAACTTAAGCAGTCACATAGTGTTTTTTTCTTTACTTCCAGTAAACTGGAAACACTCTGAGCAATACCAATTGCAATTTTACTATTGTCACTAAAATCATCGGCTATATATCAGTGAATATTTTATCTATAAGGGGACAATGCAGTACATAGGGAAATGTATTGTATTACCCCTCTAAAAATGACCATCTGACTGACTGACTGATTGAATAAATAAATAAATGAATGAATGCATAATAAATAAATAAATAAATAAAACTTCTGTCTGTTATTATTCAGGATAAATGCATTTTTATTAGTTAAGTGGCTGGCAAAGAAATGTATGTGTTAAGACAACAGTTGGGTTGAGAAAAACAGAAATCATCAACCATTAAGATGGGAGGGAAAGTTTAGGGACACTTTGTGCTGTTTTTATTTTGTAACTGGGCCAAAGTTGCCATGAATACAGCCATGACATATATGGCAGAAAATAATACTATGCCTGGAAGTTTGAGTGAAGGTAAAAAAGAAGTACAGCACAGTCATTGACTTTGTGCCAGGATGATGTCAGATAAACAGCCATTGCAGCGGTTGCAAACAGAGGTAATTTCAGCATGGTATACTGTTGGTTATCTTTTGATGTAGGTAAGTTGGCAGAATTAGATGCATTTATAAAATGGGAAAAATGCAAGTCAGCATGGTAGTTTTAAGTAAAAATAAAATAAGTACATTCTTTGTTTATCTGCCTTGCTTAATGAAGGATGCATTCCTACTGGATTTGAAGAAACCTCAACCTTTGGCTGGTGGTGGTGGATGTATAAAAAAAAAAAACATTAAATACGACAAATGGCAGTAAAAGCTTTAGGCTTAGATACTAAAAGGGATGTATGGGTATACATTAATGCAAATAAAGTGTTTCATATTTGGAAAATGAATATTAAAGTTAGCTGTAACTTACTGTTTCAGATCTAGGGCTTGTTGTTATATAAAGGAGACTAGAGTGGTTTAAAATCAGTTTCCAAGAGCAAGTAGCAAATTATACTTCTGAAAAAAAAACAGTGCAAAGGAATAAGAAGATACAGAAAGAAAAGTTTAGCTGAGACAGAATATTTTCTTGTAAGAGAAACTGTTATTAGGAACATAACACCTCTCAAGTTTCAAAAATGACAGTTGATAATTCATTCCTTCTGGGGAGAAAGAAAGAATCGAAGACTTGTTAATGTAATGTTTTATATTGTTTTTATATGTTGTTTAACATTAGAGATTACTTAAAATATGTCTCTATGGTTGTAGTCTATAAGAGTTAACCATCATAAGAGAAAATACTCTTGTAGGCTTCTTTTTTAGCCTTTAGCTGCTTTCCATGCAAGATAGTGGAATTTGTCCTTACCCTGCTGGTGAGTGATCTTTCAGTTTGTATGTATAATATGCAGGGGTGTTGGGGTACAGTCCCCCCACCCACAGGGGGGGGTGCAGAAGTGCTTGACATTCTTCAAACCTGTATATCCTACTCTATCCTTTGATTTTTTCCCCCATTTGTGCATTTGTTGATTTTTACTACCATGTCCTTCTAACTTATTTCACATAGAGTCACATTACTGAAGATTTCAAGACTGGCTGCTTGCTCTGTTGAGAACTATGATGATAGGCGGTACTGCCATCCATGTCAGGTGAAGTAAGGCAGTGGATATATGACTTGTGCCAACACAGCTAGCTGGAATTTTATAAATAATTATATATCATTTGTATATCAAACTGATTGGTACAGATGTGTGTGTCGAAAATGTATTTGTGAGGTTTGCCTGTGTTAAAATGCATCAGTGGTGCACCCTGCTGGAATGAAATGAAATGTACATGTATTATTGTAACTGAAATAAATGTATATGTTTTAATAGATGATACTGGTACAGGAAAAGGTTAACCAGCTGGCTTATTTTAAGAAAAAAAAGGGGCATGTAAATGAGCTGCTAAACCATTAAAATGTACCCCACAGTGCTGAATAGGACAGGATATGTTATGTCTGGAAGATGCCTTTGTTCATTAGCTCAGTAAAAGTGGGGAAGCTCCAGGGCACTGCCATAAACATTTAGATGTGTATCGTAGCTGTCTTTGCTAAATTCCTGTCTCAGCTTCAAAGGGGAATAGTGTGAGGACCTAGAGTCAGGTGACCAGATGAGGTCATTCTGCAAGCCATCTTGGATATTATATTTTACAGGGAGTAATCTCTCAGTAGAGAGTATTCTGTTTGGGAGCCTGACTAGAAAGACTGCTCATGTATTTCATCTTGCCTTGTCCAAGTCATTTATTAGGGAGCAGTAATTTCTTTAGATTCAGTCAGGAAAATACAGTGAAGATATTGTTTTTCTCTATTTGTCTGATCTGATTGTGTCCATCAATATTATTTTCAATATTTACTGAGATTTCAACTCTGTGGTTTACCATGAATATATATTCAGTATTTTCATGTGCTTTTATTATTTATTATTAAATAATTTTAAAACTTTTCTTGTGGCTGAAAAGTATTTAACCTTTGAGAGTACTTATACTTGTTTGTTGACACTGCATGGGCAACTCCAGAAGGCCTAGCTGTCTTGGTCAACTACTACTATTTGCAGGTAAATCTGTGCCACCCTTTCTAAGGTATGTGTGTGAAAAATCAAATCTCAAAGAGTGTGTGCATGTCAGCTACTTGGGACAGGGACACAAAGCACTGGGTTCATAGAGAGAGTGCTGGAGGACTTGGCTTGGACATTCAGCTGAGGACCTAACCCCAGCTGTAGCAGTGGGGAGTCTTACTGGTGTCCTGGAGGGAGACAGATATAAAATAATCCAGACCCTATGCTGAGTGTCTTCCCTGTGTGCTAGTAAGGAAAATTGTGCTTGATGCAGAGAGGTCTGCATCTGGAAATGCTGAGTGTATCCATATGTATTCCAAGTGCCACTGCACCACTATGCTGCCCCAAAACCATTTGATATGTTGTTTTAAATAGTCCCCTCTATCAGTTTGCTCTTCTGTCTTTGAATATGCTTCTGCCTGTACATTGTATTTTATTTTTTATCCCCCCTGCACTTCTGAGGTGAATCTGTATGGTATCATTCTATAACTGCAGCAATGGTCTGCTGTTTCATTTTTTTTCCTCTTTTGCCTCATGCAGCCTTTAAACTTTATTCAAAAGAGGCTAGTATTGATACATAGATGGTTAAAGCCCTGACTATATGCCAGATGACTCATTTTTGGCTATTGGCTATAGCAGTGGAGGTGCTAGGTGAGGAAGGGAACCCGTGATTGTCTGATGCAGTGACACCCATCCTGGCAATGAGGGGAGGTGGTCTAGTCTGTTGCATTAATGAAACCAATAGAAATTTGATGAATATACCACATTATGGACTGGAGCGACCACTGCATCAGATGAAGTCAGGGAAACTTTGCATGAGTGGACACATGCATACATCTTCATTGGAGCAGCTATAGTGGGTCCCACAACCATAAAAGGGGGGGAGTTAGGAAGGGGGACCTGGATGCCACACTGCATATGGGGCCCAATGTGTTCTCCTGACTCTATGAGGAATGAATGGGAATAGCTCCTGGCCTGAAGAGGAAGGCAATGGTCTATTAACCTGTTGGGGTAGATCCTTGATGGGTGTGTGAGGAAAATAATTCAGACAATGTATTATTTATAAAAAGTGATTTTGACTAATAAGTGGAATAGATTCCCTTAACATGGTGATTGTAAGTAAGCTCTGTGACACTGTCCCATACTAATTTACTTTTCTGCAGAGACTTCACAGGTTTTGCCTGTATTTTCCATAAGTGGTAAAAGACAATCACTTCTTATCTACCTCTAGTGATCTAATGAAAAAGCTAATGATCTAAGGTGTTGAGTTTGCAAAAAATTTTGGATTTATTTACTTAGAGGAATATAATGCTGGTATTACCTAAGCCTGAACAGTAAAAGTAGAATCACAAATGATAGGGAAACAAAGCCTGAAGATGCAAAAGCTTTAAACCAATGACTTACATTTTGTATGGTTAAATGATTTTTCATTGTCAATAGCATGAGGCACCCACTCTTTGCATATCCACCCTCCTACTTAATGTTCACTAGTGGGCTGCAGGGATTTGTAGGAAAATATGCCCAGAAGCAAAATATCTATCATAACACCAAGGTGCTGCAACTTCAGAATGAGTATAAGTAAGTAAGGGTTAAACCAAGTCTCACCCCTTATATCAGTTGAGTTTCTGGCCTGAGTTCCATAACATAATATGTATTTATTTATTTAATTGTTTGATTGTTTGTTTGTTTATTTGCTTTTCATACATTAGGAGCAGAATTATATATACTGTGCTAAATTAAACTAAGTTGTAGGTTAAGGTTATACGCATCTGGAATGAATATTTCCCTATACTGGACAATAAAGCAGATAGCCTAAGCCTATATGTGGGCACTATTTATAATAACGAGTGAAGCAAGGAATAGTATTAAGCATTATACAACTGAAAGTGCCTAACTAGAGGTCACCCCAAGCAGTTAAGTGATGTAGAAATAATTCATGATACATTTTACTTCCACAAAATGCCTTGCTATCACCTTCTCCAAATGAATTACACAAAACCTTTTACAATCATTCACTATTTGCTAATATTTTACGCAGGAAAACTGGCATTCACAACTTTCAAAGCTACAGGCTCTTTATTTCAGTTAACAGTGGCTATAACTGTCATGCCCTGATATGGAACAGTCTCTCAGTGGCCCTTAGAATATTTTGTGCTTTATCACAATTCAATAACTAGTGGACTTCATATTATAAACAATTTACTTGCAATAATTAATATTTTGCTTCAAATGCTGTCATGTAGACTAAAGGCATTTACATATGTATTATACATCTGCTATTTGT
This sequence comes from Protopterus annectens, assembly GCF_019279795.1. Classification (NCBI taxonomy): domain Eukaryota; kingdom Metazoa; phylum Chordata; order Ceratodontiformes; family Protopteridae; genus Protopterus; species Protopterus annectens. Next base: position 277,525,197 of record NC_056743.1, read on the forward strand.
ATTTCTTTTTCTGGAGCTATTGCTTGGCCTTTTAAATCAGAAACTGGAATGTCATTACCTTGTTCTAGACAACTTCTTCAATAAAACTAATACAACCTGAAAATTTAGCAATATTCATTGTATTATACAGCAAGATATGATTATCCTAATTAATAATTTTGGACATTGTCCTTGAATATATTAATTTATATTGACTATTTTAGCTATGCCTTTACTTTTACATCTTAAATGTATGTTACATAAATACCACATTTCATTGCACTTACAGTTTTTTTTCTTTTGCCTGCTAACTTTTTTTCTAAATGTATTAAAGACATTAGCTATCCTAACGTCTGCTGAAAATAAACCAGCCACAAGTCAATAAGAGAATTTGGTCAACAAACTGCAAGCGAATATACATTATCAGATCAAAAATTTAATTTTAAATAAGTAATGAATACAAGATGAAATAAATTAAAACTGTTTTTGCATATTCTGAATACTTCTTTTCTAACCTCTTTAAGAATGTTCTTTTCTTCAGTCCAAAGTACCTGAGTTGTGCTGCATAGGACACTTGAGTTATTTGCAAGTGTTTAAATGATATAATTGTACAGTTTTTGAGTCCATATTAATAAATATATAATTTTATTGTAACTAGGCAACTTTTCCTGAGGAAGTGCAACAATGGAGGATGTTCTTCTTTTGCTTCTTTTTTTTCCTCCCTAGCTGGCAGCCAGCGGAGGTAGTCAACCCAGTAGTCAGTATGTTGCTGTGGGTGCTGCTGGATTTTGGACTTCCTTCATGATGCCTTTCCATGCCATTCAATCCATGCCAATGTTTCTAGCCTCCTGTAGGTCAGGTCACTGACTTCTCAGGTCCTCTTCAACCCAATTAGCTCATGTCTTCTTTTGTGCAGATTCGTGAACTCTCCAGTTCATGGGGTGCTGTATGGCAAGCGGTGGGTGTCCATCCTGCACACATACACAAGTTGGCACAGCCTCCTGTTCTGGATCTGCTCACTGATTGTTGGCTGCTGATCACATCTGGTCTAGATGCTCTCATTTGTAATGTGGTCACACAGCAAGATTCCCAAGATTTGGCACAGGCATTGCATTTGAAAAACATCAGGCTTGTTCAAGTCTGGCTTGAGGAGGATCCACATATCTGATCCATAAAAGAGAATTTGCAAGATCAGTGCCCAGAAAAGACAGCTCTTGGTGATAGAGATGTTTGCCCTCTTCCAGAGACACCACTTGAGTGAAGCAAATGTTGCGGTAGCTTGTCCATTCCTTGTATGGACTTCATCTGTTGATGCCACTTTCTTCTCCTGGACCAGCAAACCCAGATACTTGAATTCTTGTGTTTGTTCGATCTGAACTCCGCTGAGTTGGATGGTGGCTTGTGACCCATTCATTGCCATCACTTTGGTCTTCTCAGTGTTTATCCATAAGCCATATAATTGAACAATGCAGGCAATGTCGTAGAGGATATCTGAGGCCTCAGCATCACTGTATTCAAAAATGGCACTGTCATTGGTGAATATCAGGTCAGTCACAAAATGGGCTTCATTGTATTGGACTCCACTCCTGCCTTCAAATACTCTCCTCATTATGGCACCCGCCAGTATGGTGAACAGCAGTGAAGAGATCACATCCTTTTGACATACCCCAGGCTAGATGGTAAGCTCTTCAGACAGTTCATTCTGAATGCATACCTGGCTGATTGAACCATTGTATGACATCCAAAGGAGTCTGATGATTTTCTTTGTCATGTGCTCAGTCTCCAGTGTCTTCCACAGAGCAGGCCAGTGGATACAGTCAAATGTGGACTTGAAATCGATAAAGGCAATAACTGTATATTGTCCACACTGGATTCTTTCCATTACCTGACAGATGGTGAAGATTTGATGACAGCATCCTCTGTTTGGTCTGAATCCAGCCTGTTCTTCCCTGCTGGTTTGCTTGCAGTGTTTCTGCAGACTGGATTGGATGATCTTCATAAAGACTTTGCCAATGAGGGACAGCAGGCTGATGCCATGCATTCCCTATTGTCCCCTTTCTTGTGGATGGGTACAATGATGGCCTTCTTCTATGTGGATAGTGTCTGTTCCATAACCTATACCAGGTTGATCAGTGTGTGGAGTCGGTGTAGCAGGATATCTCCTCCAGGCCCAGCCTTGATTGCTTATGCAATGACCTGATCTGCTCCTGGTGCTTTGCCATTTCTCAGTGTTCTAATAGCTGATGTCACCTCTTTAAATGTTGACTTTGCATCAGTCACTGGGGTCTCAGGGAGATTGAGGGGTGTTGGATCGACCATTGGTCCATGAGGTTGGGCATGGTTGTAAATCACTTGAAAGATTCCCTCCAACATTTTATGTGTTCACAAGGTGAGCACACAAATGTCCTGTCCAGTTGTTTGATGTTGTCACTGGTAGGTTTGCTCTTCCCACTCACTTGTTTGAGAGTGTTGTACAGGGTGAGATACTTGTGTTGGGATGTTACCTCCTCACTGCCACCTGGCTCCAATATGCTTCCCTTTCTGATTTCAGCCTCTGGTATCTTCTCGATTGAGCTGCTGGTATCATTTGCAGTTGACCAACTTCACCTGCTTCCATTGGGCTATGAGATTCAGGCACTCATCAGATATCCATTGCTGCATTCAATGGCGGATGAGGTGGCATAGTGATTTGGCACATTCCATGATGGAGTTTGATATCTTGATGGAGGATGTTACATTAAATAGGTTCAAGGGTCAAAGTCCCAAAGTCCTTTGTATGGGAGTACCAGACATCTGATTTTAATATATTTCTGGTCCAGTTTTGACAAGAGTCCAACAATACTAATGAGACCAAAAATGTATCATAACTATATGTGCTTAAGATGCTAGATATGCAGAAAGTACTGATATAATGCTAAGATGAATGAATGGCACTAAACAAATATACAGACTGACAAGTTTTATATCTGGTGATCATCAGAATACAGCTGATGTAATGACTAAGGTCTTTTGCCTTCCATGCACAAGATGCAAGGTTTGATCCTGACTACCAGCCAATTCCTATGTGGACTTTGCATGTTGTCCCTGTATGCATGTCTGTGATATTCCTCCCACCTCCAAAAAGCATGTTGGCTGTTTCCACCTCAAAATCATCAAAGAATGGACTTGTGGGCAGAGAGTCTAGATGGTACCTATTGTAGAAGTGTTGTATAGACCAACCATTTGCGGCATCAATTGTGGTGAACAGAATCCTCTATAAAGGAGGAAACAAATCACAGACTGTGCACTGTGTTAGGGTTAGCCATTACTTTATTACACTGACTAATGTTGGACAAAAAATGGGAATGGGTATTTGCTGGTGATAAGTGGGTTGAAGAGGGTCTATGTGCCTCTATTAGACAGTGTATTCCTGCCATAAAGCCCAACAGCCCTAGGTCAATATGCTACTGGTAGCTTGATGTCCAGTTGTCCAGCTTGGGTTACCTGGGATAGCTCTGCTTTGTGAACATTGAGCATAAAACTAATCAGCCTGCCAAACATGAACTAAGGATTGCTACTCTCAGTATGGGTTTACTGATAGGATGCAGCTTGGAACTGACTGTCATGTTGGTAAGGAGGAGGCTGGAAAAATGGAAGGGCAGTGCAGAAAAGCCACTTGGCTTGGGATCCAGAGTCTACTACGCAGGGGTAGGACAAACAAGAAATGGAGTGGGTATTGTGTTGAGGAAGAGGCTTCAGAAGTTTGTGAGGCATATCACCAGAATTAGTGACAGATTCATGGCAATCAGACCCCAGTATAAGGATAGGGCACTATTCATAATCTCAACCTATTCCCCACAACAGGGTTGTGATAAGGTTGTGATAGTGAGGAAAAGAGCACATTCAGACAGTAGGTGCAAGACCTACTAGACAAAACAGGACAACACAAAATTGGTGTTGCTAATGGGTAACCTGAATGTACATATTAGGGTAGACAGAACAGGATGTGAGGACTGCCTGGGTCCACATGGGTGTCAACAGCACTATAAAGAGCATATTAATATTAAGGGAATGTACAAATCACCAGGGTACTGAGAAAAGTGGCCCAAGGCAAGATTATCATGCTTACTGGGCAGTTACAGTTTGCTGTCTTCTCAGTGACATTTTGTTGCTGGTGTAGTTATATACAGCTTGCCACAGGGTAATTTTCTAGGCAGTTTGTGCAATCAAAGTTGTAGCCTGTAAATGTTATCAGAGTTTGTGTTACCCAGACTTTGATGTTTGCCTTGCCAGCAATTATAATGACATGGCCTTGCATCTCACTTTCAGGGGTACTCCAAACCACTTAATTAGATTATATTAAGCAAGAGGACATTATCTTGTGTGGAAGCAGCAATTATAGTATAAAACCTGAATATTATCCCAGCTCCAAGTAGCAATCATGCTATAAAACATGAATATTATCCCAGATAGAACCTGAATGTGCTATTGTAGCTGAACGGCTCAGAAGTTAAGTTGTTAATTTAAATTATGAGTCAAGCAATTTAAGTGATGTCAGTGGAGGGCAATATCAACAGTAACTCGACTGCACTCACTATTCAGCAGTCTGTATTATTCAAATTACTGTTATGTATCAAATTTATGTGATATTTTGCTACTGTGCAAATTTACACCATTTCACTATCTGACATTCAGAGACTTAACAGTTCAGGTGCAGCATCTGCAGCCTTTTGCCTATCCCAGCATTTATCTGCATAATGGAAATTAAAAGCAAGTTCAAAGAAGGCAGGTAGCTTAGTAGCCATGATTTCTGTCTCATGAACACAGGATCTGGGGATCATAACTGATGTCCTGGTAAAACCTGTGCATCACAACTCGAGCATCTATGGCTCATTCTTGGTATCTCATCATTGTTGTGGAGATTGCGTTTATATTACCTCGTCGAAATTTTAATGCATCAAAGCAATAAATGTCAAACACAATTGATTGATGCAGTAAAATATCGAACGAGTATAAAAAAAAAAAGAACAAAAAAAACTAAGGGATGTAGGCAGGGGGGCAAGCCCCCCTGCACCCCCCACACCCCCTGCTACTTAAATATACCAACTCCGAGACCACACTACATTGAGGTAAATGGAAATCTCCCCCTATGGAGATTTCCGTTTACCTGGCCGATACTCTTCACTTTCGATGTTGTCGTGCCGACAATATCAGATTCGATATTGTCAGCTTGTGACAATACAATAAAGACCTGGAGTTTGTATACTCTACCCATATCTGTGTAGATTTTCTTTGAATACTAAAGTTTCCTCCCAGCTCCCCAAAACATTCTGGTTGACTGGCTAATCTAATTGTTCCTAGTATACATTTGACATTGCCTTTATGGCCTAGTCATGGTTGTAAAGGATCTTAGATGGCCAGTACAATGGTTTTACTGAAAATTACCCAATACTAAAGTACAATCCAGATTCTACTGGATTATTTTAAATGAAGTGAGTAAACTAGGCTTCAACGTGTACCAAGTCACAAATAAATGAATGCCAGAAAGAATTAGGCTATCGTAAAAATATCTTTAAATTGCTATACATAGTCAGGAATGTGAAACAATATATAAAGACTAAGATCCTTAACATCCTGCAGAAATGATTAACGTAAACAGCAAGACCAGTTTGAAAAACAGATTGTAGTTCTCTTCCAGGAGACATGTAGCCTACAAAGGTTCTGTAGGACAAATAGTCAGGTTAAACCAAAAGTCATCAAATCAAACTGTATTAGTAAAACGTGGGAACATGATGAGAGCATGACAAATACACACAGAAGATGCGCAAATTCCGTCTTTGCTATGCTTATTTCAGCATAAACATAAACAGTTATTAATAATTTTTTGGCTCCCTACAGTTTACTATGAGCTGCTATCATAGCCTCTCCTCATCTGCTGAGCCTTCTGAACCTCCTTCTCACCCACACACTAACTCCCACTCATGTTTCGGGTCAAACAGCTACTAATTGGTCCATGGATTTCAAACAATTCCCAGCAGAAAAAGGCACAAAACAAGGATGTGCACTGTTTCCATTGTTTATATCTGCAATCAGTCCCTTGGCATGCAACTTTAGGGAACTAACAACAGTAACAGGCATTAAAGATACTTAATGACAGCTTGATAAGATAGCAGTCATATATAATGCCATTATACTGTTAAGCAATAAAGACTTCAAACAATAAAGTCTGTGAATTTCTCACTGTCTCCAGTATTTCATTAACAAACCTATACAGGCACACTATGCATTTTTTTTACTCTCTGCTGTATTACTCAGAGACATCTTACTTGCTGGGCAGTGAAGAATTTCCTTTACCTTTAGACTATAACCCTGTACAACAGCACACTCAGAGTTTTTTCCCAGGTAAACAAGTAGCTCATGGTTCATCAAGTGTATGATTCATAAGGAGAGAGTTTAATACAGCATTTTAATTGCTATCTAAGGTAACATCTCCACTGGAAATGCTTTATGTGGGTAAAGGAATTCTGACAACTGTCTAAGAATCACTTCCACGAGATATCATGGTGGGAGGTAGATCTTTAAAGGCTTTCAGCCAATTGCCTTTCAACCTGTCCCTACAATGTACACCATTCTTACCATTTCCTAAAGGCATCATCACAAAAAATGGAAATAAAATGTTAAGGACCCCTTTATATCATTTAAGCACAAGACTATAGAAAAATGACTGGAGTATTTAGTAAAAGGCTACTTAACTTTACTTGTAAAGCAGATATAGATATAAAGTTCTTTTAATGCAGTTACTTACTTGAGAAAGTTTCTAAAGGAAAGGGATATTATCTCAATATTAGATGTCTTCTATCTATAAAGATTTTATAATCAGAATTCAATATTCAGTAAGAAAATAATTATGCAGTTCTGCACCCCCAAAGTATTTGATGAGACGTGATGGCCAGTCCTCCATCTGTTTCCACAGTGAGATTGCCAAGACAATAAGTAAAAGTGTATGGGTATGTTTAGCGTGTTAGTTACTTTCACTATGGGAGGAACAGAACAAGCCTCACTGCTGACATGTGGCCTCCTTGCAAAGTGCAGATTTCTCACTTCCCATTTAGTTTCCTGTGCCTAGTAATTACACTAATGCAAGCTATTTGGCACCATTTTCTGCAAATAGTGAACAAAGTTTATTCCTAAGTAATACCTGTTTTGAGTTGCAATGTCAGAGCTCCTTTGTAGGCAAGTGTGCTTTTGCAGGAGCTAAAACATAAGTTTAAGCTGAACTTATCTCATACCTCATAGATTACCATATGAACAAATTGAAGATTTGACCATATAATGAGAACTCAGTATTAGTGGGAGTGAGACGCCATTGCTGACTTGCCCATTCTGGACGAAGGGATGATACCCATTCTGCTAAATGAGATTTATATTGGATAGATTGCAGAAGTCCACTTCACACCACATGAGACAGAGAAGGTGGCACATAAGTCTGTCAAGTAGAGCATTGCCAGCTACCTGGTGTATGGAAGCAGGTACTTTGCATGGTCCGTTGGTTCATAGATTAGTACTACGCTAACTCTCCTTGTGGGCTGTTTTAAACCTATGTAGTTATCTCATGCAAGAATCAAACCCTGAACCTTATGTCTGTAAGGTAAACTCCATAGCCATTATACCAGCCTCCCAACCCTAGTTGTGTGTGGCAAGAATTGCACTGAGCCTGCCACTTAGCATGGAGAAGAGGTAGGAAACAGAAGATAAAATAACTGACTCCCCATGTAATGATGACAGTCTACAACTGTCACCCTTCCTACCAAGGGTCTTCAGGTGTAAGAAAAGAGGAACAATACATGGGTAAGTGAGGAATGGACTTGATTACTGCAGGGAAGTTGTGAACCAAAAGTCCAAAAAACCTCCATGGGTATGCAAATACGGCAACAGTGCAAGACCAAAACAGCAAAGCAAAAAATAAATAGATAAAAATGATCAGCACAAAAAAGGTGATATATCCAACCAATATTTATTGTAAAGTTTTTTGTATTTATTTACAGATCTGGATGGGGTAGTTGTTTCACTTTGTTTTCTTATGTTTGCACTGAAGAAAGCTTTTACTGAAACCAGTTTGCAGTTTTCTGTATCTATTTATTATTTTTTTACAATAAACAGTGGTTGGATATATCACCTTTTTTGTGCTAACCAAAAGACCAACCCAAATAATCTAGTATACTCTGAAGTTTGACAGACTGATCACATAACTAAAGGGTTTAAGAGGCCAATTCCTCTGAGCTGAGTTATGTGTGGGGAAGTGAAGCCCCCACAGGCTTGCTACTGGGCTGCATGTTGTGATTGTCGGTCTCTAATAAATATAATATAATGAGGCAATGATGCAATGAAACATAGTTGCAGTTTCAGTCCCTTAACTGAAGCTTATATCTCTGAATAAAAGAAAAGGTAAGAGCCATAGCATGGTTGGGTGCAAGAACTCTTTCACCTCCAACTTGACAAAAACTGAAGCATCCTCTCAGATGAAGTAGTAGAGGAATTTGTGAAGCAGAGTTCCTTCCTAGATGTCCTTATGGGCCATTTTAAGCTTAGCCAATATACATTTTTGTGCTTGAAATAACCTATTCCATTTGGTTATAGATTAGCCCTACCCACTGATAATTATATACCCCTAATGAGAATAACTGGGATCATACCATATGTAACTCGTGGGGACTCCTGCAAGGGATAAAGCATTTGGACACTGCCTCTGTTCATGTCCATTAGTAGTATAGGGGGCAGTCCTGGGTAAATTTTTCTGTTTTCCATCCATAGATTTAAGCTGTTTTTGAATATGGACAAGGATGAATTTTGTTTTATGTGGATGGGGAGTCTGTACCATAGCAATGGTATCCTCTGTGAGATATACCTGTCCCTCCAAACCATTCTCTTGATTTTGCAGAAGAGGTTTAAATCCCTGGACCAAGTATTTCTGATGTAATTTGACTTGTTGATGTGCAGCAAATCTGTCAGTAATGGGTCAGAAGATGCCTTGCATGCCAGACACAAGTCACCTTTTAGTAGGCTATAGGGTACTGAGTATAGTGGCAGGGCTTTGCATTGGTCCATGTAGGACATATTGTTAGACCTTGTATCCTTTAAGTAATATCTGTGTTACAGATGTTACACGTGCCTGGACAGATACATTCTAAAGGGGGCATTATATTTAATGATGGCCTATCAACCCACATCAACTGCATCAAAAAGATTCTTTCAAATTTGACTGTTGGATAAATTGCTTATTATCTGTTGGCTCAGGTGCATCCTATGAGTTTAACACTAAGTTCTAATTAATACTGATTTGTTTTCCTTTTTAAGGAAAGAATTAGTGAGATATTTAGGTGCCCAGGAAGAAAATAATTACAGCCAAGGAGATTTCAGCCTGCTGGTACAAGCCCCTGACAATTATACATCCAGAGTGTCTTTGAGATGATCTGACTGAATGGTATGATTAGCAGATAGAAACCACAAACTCTGGACTAGTCTTGGTCAGAATGAAACTGTATCTCCATAATTTCTGGTGTTCATGCAAATTATTCTATAAAAACAATTTGACTTGTACTTCCAAGTACTTATATATACTATTTAACAGGGTTATTTTGTCAGTGTGTATTTATGGAAATTCATTACTGTTGAACCATAGTGGGTCATCTTGTCTCCTAACACATATAGACAAACATAGCAATGTGATATGCTGGAACCTTTTCATCTCTCATAGTTTGCCTGCCTCTCAGTCACTTTTCTTCCATTTGCTTTGCAGAATTCGCCCTGAAATATATTAATAAACCGACAACAAATAAATCAACTACATTCATCGGTTCAAGTTATAATAAACCTGCTATATCACAATTAAGGAAATTGTCTCCTAGGTAAGGAAAACCATCCAGTATCCTTCTCTCTCTCTGGCTGTCTTACTAAAGCTTTAGTGAGCTCAGGTAAGGGATCCATGAATGGAGGTGAGTGCCAAAGCAGACTAGTGGCTCCATGATAATAAATAGCCATCTGTAAATAGTTAACCACAAGGGTGCTTAATATTTAATGGTCTTCAGATTAAACAGAAGTAGATAAATACAAAAAATTAGACAGACCACTAGAAAAGCAACTCCACAAGGCTACTTCGGTGGAAGCTCCCTGATCAGAGATGACAACCTTTCCCAGCCTACCTGCTGAAACCCCTAGTCACAATGCAATGCACAAAGGCCACCTACATTTCCATGACCCTAAGTATTTATCTCATCCATGGAACAACAGTCGGCACTGGTAAGTGCATTAAATTCTTAATATTGAGTAGTTTCTACTGTAATACCGTATCTTTTGCCCTGTTGTAGCAACTTAAGTTAAATAGTGTGTGAATGCAGTTTGTGAGTATGAAAAAGGACATGAATGTTGCTTGGCATATCTAAATCAGATCAGCTAATAGCTTGCTTAGTAATGACATGAATGTCTCTATATGAGTAGGTACAGAGCACTTCACATGCTGTTATGGCATGCTGCATGCATCACATGCTCTACCTCTTTATTTGTTACATTGTTGCAGAGTGGCACAAGGATATTACATACTGTGGAACAACACATATGTCAGACAGCTTGTTCCATGAAATACATCAGAATGGGTATCTAGTATTTGTCATATAATAACCTATTTAGCACATGGATACTAAACCCACCTGAATGTCAGTGCTATAACTTATGATGATGCTGCAGGATAACTACAACTTCAGAGACACAACTGTCAGAGAGGCACTGCTTCACTGTTGTTATTGCCTTAGGCCAGAAGGGTAACAAAACACTACATAGTATAACCTAGGTGTAGCACAGATTTTAAAAATCAAAACTTTGTCTCATCACACTGGCATTGTCATACAGCAAACCATGCAAAAGAACTAAATTATAATAGTAGAATAGCTGTCCTGCCAAATATCATGCCCTTCATCAGGTAAAAATACGTTATAAGTTATCATAAGGGCCATAAAAGCTGTTGAACTCAACCTGCTTCATCATTTTAAATTTCTAGTACCTGCAATGGTTGGCAGCACATAAATGGATGAAGTTTCAACTTGTCAATTTAAACATACTTTCGGTCATTGATTGGTGTTTGCTATGGTAAATCACTACCAGTACAATTTCTGTTAGCATTGCAACAGTGATGCAATTTGTGTGGTCTTTTCGTGTCTCTACTTGGTTGTGTAGCCATAGAGATAGCATATTTAGTAAGGTAGCAGCTTCTGGGTGACCCCCTGCAAAAAAAAGTACTTTTTGCAAGTTTTACTTCATATTGAAGCCTTGATTATTTATTTTTTTTTCGTCCAGATAAAGCTTCAAAAAGTTTAAATTTGGGAAATTGAAAGTAGATCCACCAACATTGCATTGAGTCCTGCCAGAACACTGCATATAGCCAGCAGGCAGCAGCACACTATTACCCCCAATTCTGAATGAGAGGTATTTATGTGGGTCTGACTGCTGTTAGACTGTTATATACCGGCATCCAGGAAGAGCACGACCAGTCCTCAAATTAACTGATCTCTGTCTGTCTAGCTATCTGTCTTTAAATTCAGGATTAGTGGTATATGTCTGAGTTGTGCTGGGCATAGCTCTCAACCTTCCATCTCCAAAATGAGGAACACTAGCCTTCATAATGTGGAACAAATGGGCAAAATGCAGAACACATGCTAATGGCTTACTAACAACTTCAACCAGGAAGGTCATGGGATTGTTTAAATATGCTGCTTTTACTTACAAAAAAGATCTTTTAATGAATTACTATGATTCATTTCTATTTACCATGAATAGCCATTAAAAAATTCCTAATACTGAATGTGTGACAGACCCTTTCAATGTAGATCTTGGAGGAACATGAACTTTTTAAGACCCCATATGAGGTACGTTCCTCTTAATGAGGTAGACTTGAGAAGTATGGTGCTGGGAAGTAACACATTGCTTAGAAAATGTAGCATAGCTCTTGCAGGGAATTTGCATCCCTTGTCCATGACATTGATATACATAAGCATGGCCCTAGAGCACTATAATGTAAGATGGACTGGAATAGTCATCACAAACATGTCATTTCCACTAAGTGTCATTGCCACAAGTCTGTCTAGTGTAAAAACACTACCTGATACTGTCAGGAAACAGTAAATAAGACAAATAAAGAAAGACAGCAAGAGAGAGAAGTCGTGCCCCTTATCAATGTCAGTGTCATGCCTCAGAACAGTAGACCACTGCCCGTTTACTGTGCATGAGTAACATGTCATATGGGACAGGTCTAAGTGCCAGAACAGTACAGGACTACCTATTACTTTTTAGTAATTATACAGCATAAGGGACAGTGCTATGTGTCACTGCCAAAGAACACTGTCTGTTTATGCAAGTGACATGACATAAGAGACACACTGCTGTGTGTCAGTATAATACAACATTGTCTGTTACTTTATGTAAGTGACATGGCATAAGGGAGAGTGCAATGTATCAGTAAAGTAGAAGAGCGCCTGTTACTTTATGTGTGTGATATGGCATAGGGGACCCTGTCATGTGTCAGTACAGTTGAGCATTGTCTGTTACTTTACATGAGCGACATGACATAAGGGACACTACTGTGTGTCAGTGCAATTGAACACTGTATGTTACTTTATGTGACTGACATGGCATAAGGGACAGTGCTATGTGTCAGTACAATAGAACACTGTTACTTTATGCAAGTGAAATGACATAAGAGACACACTACTATGAGTCAGTACAACAGAACATTGTCTGTTATTTTACATGAGCAATTTGACATAAGGGACACTGCTATGTGTCAGTACACTGTCTGTTACTTTATGAGAGAGACATGTCTAAGGGACACTGCTAGGTGTCAATATAGTAGAACAGTGTCTGTTACTATCTTCAGCTTTTGGACTCTTAACATTTGACTAATCTTTTCAGTCCCTTCTATCATAGGTGAGAACAGGAAACTAGGGATCTGGAATATTTTATTGTAGAACAATTTTATGTTTTGTAGTCATACCCATAATCTTCAACCATAAAATCCAGTGCCAGGGTAGGCACCACTTTATGTGTTTACCTATCCAGTGGAGACTCTTTCATCCTTTATAAAGATGTTGAGTAGTATAAAACTCATATCTCTGTTTTACAGAAAAGGAAAGCAGGACACTGATGATGTAGACAGCAGCTGTCTCTCTGCACTTGTGAGTCAGCTAGGAATTAACACAGCTATATAGAAAGTGCTGTCATTTCATAAATGGCATGGCTGAATGTCAGTATATAGTTCCTGAATAAAATATATTGCTACGATATTTGCTGTCTTTTCATTCATATTATTGCTGTACAACATATCACTGTTAGCAATGGAAAAGGATGGATGCTATTTACGTATATTACCCTTTATATCATGGTCAATTATGAGTGAAATATGCCAATGTGTGTTGCATTCTATCAGGGAGAAGTATTACTATCAGGCACTCTATTATTATTGACATTCCCATGGAAGAGAATGGTACAAAAACATTGTCACAATCATGAGATGGAGGTCTCAGGGAGATAATCTCCCATCCCTGATATTGTTAAAGGCTAATGTGGGTTTATGTAGCTATATGCTGTTTCTTACTGCCACAAAAGTGATCAGATGCATTACATCATACAAATGGCATTGCAAATGACCAGAAGGGTATGAAGATACTGCAGTGTTTAAGCTCATAGCTATTCAATATGCTCTGTGACACATTATGTGTGTGTCTTGTGTGAAAACAGTGGTAGCTCATTACATGTCACCATCAGGTAGTACCATATGTGACTGATAGCCACTGTGCTTCTTTACTACTAGCGGTTCCATTGGCCAGAATGGTGCTACAGATCTGAATACTGCATTCAAACAGTAGAAAAGGTCTTAGAATGATGGTGGGCTTCATCATCAATGACTTTTATACAGGTCAAAATTGTGTCACAGCAACTGTTGCACTTTATAATACGTTCCCATAAATATAATAGTTTACCAGTTTCCTTACATTATACCATGAGCATTACATTTGCAATCTATGAGATTCACAATAAACTTTCTTTGCTGCCAAAATGGAATTTTGCATTTCCTGTATTAAATACCATTTAATTCACATGCATTTTATGTACTTAAGCTATAACAGAAACAAATTATGACTGAAAAATACAACAATGACCCTGAATTTCTTAGTAATACATTTTTTTGTAATTAAGTCAAGATATCACTGCTATTCATAGCACCCTTGGCACTGAGTTTTTATTTCAAATAGTGAGAAACTTCCTATATTGCATCATCTCCACTGACCCCAGCAGCAACCACACACAAGGGAACAATGCCTGAGAACTGGATTCAAATGGAATGGAAAGCTGCTGTTTCTACTTCACAGCTTTATATGTTCTTTTCTGTTGACCACATCTTTAACCACTACTGCTGATGTCAGCTTTGATTGCAAGTCAACATTTGACACCATTTAACTGCTTGTTTAACTTCTCCTGTTTTGTTGGTCAGTTTCATATAAATTTTTCCCGTTTGCCACGTCTGATAACTCCTTTTGATGCTGTCGCAGATATCTTTTTCCTCACAATTTTCCTTTCATTCATATTGTCCAAATCTATAGTTACTCACAACCACCCAAAAGGCAGCAGATATCAATGTGTAACTGAACTATGCATGCTTACATGTAGATAAGAAAATCACTTTTAGAGTGCTGACATGGTGTTTTATTACATTCTTATCTCAGTTCATGAATTTTATTCAGATTTCTATTTTTCTGAAAATGTTCCAAGCTGTAAATAACCCTATCTGTGTTTCTGAAGTTTTACTGCATCACTGCTAAGCTAATTTGCCAACTTTTTAAATTACTGATATAAGAAGAAAAGCATAACCTCATAAATTCATAAAAGGCCATATTAAAAGGCAATAATAGCTGCCAGTATTTAGTTCTTTCCATTTAGAATGCCAGTGTAACATATATAGGTTGTTTTTAATCAAGGAAACATGTAGCAACTCAATCTGTATTAACCTTATTTGCCACCACATATCCGCACACGATATATGTCAAGTCTAATAGTGATAGTAAATGAGATAGTGTCAGGATTTTTATCTTAGTTCTATATTAGTCATTGTGCAGGTCTAAATTCAATAGGAATACCTGCTGTGTGCAATGTACCATGTAGTCTGAAAGATGGGGTGAAAACTAATGTAAACATTCAAGTGAATGTGCCATAATTTAAGTTAATCATTTTTGGTGTTGCTGTTTTGAGTGATTCTCTGTGTACTCTGAGCTATTATTTCTTTTATGTGTGTGTGTGTGTGTGTGTGTGTGTGTGTGTGTGTGTGTGTGTGTGTGTGTGTGTGTGTGTGTATATGAATACCGATGGATATATATATATATATATATATATATATAGATATATAGATATATATATAGATATAGATATATATATAGTATATGTATATATATATATATGTGTGTGTGTGTGTGTGTGTGTATGTATATACATATATATATATATATATATATATATATATATATATATATATATATATATATATATATATATATATGTATATATGTACATAGATAGATAGATAGAGATAGATACAGAAATGTGCATATGCTGAGGTAATTAATGGTAGCAAAACTGCACCAGTCTTTCAGGTTTTCTTGTTTATTCCAGCTTTGTACCAAGTTTTATTTGGATGATTTATTGTAGCAAGCCTCAGTCTATTTGGATGGTTATAGTGGCATTTTGTAAGATGACACTAGGGGACAGCATGGGGTAGTGGTGGACCTACATTTTTGGGACCCTGAAGCTTGAAGTGTTACGGGGCCCCTTTGCAACCAGTAACAATAGGGCAACATCCAACAAGGTCCAAAGGGCCTTGCTGCCCTTGCAAAGACCTAGAGGCCCAAATGGCAGAGAACAGGGTGGTGGGGTAGAGTCCTTGAAAATGGTCCATACAGTGAGCCCCTTCCCACCAGCAATGAGGTCTGGGTAACCACTGTTATCTTCTTCTTCAGTGAGGCTGTTCCAAAGCAGATCACCACAAATCTTTTAAAACTTCTACCACTACATCACAGATTTCAATTAAAGTTACTATACTGGGTTATCTCACATGCTAAAGGTACTGGTATTAAGAAATATTTTCTAGGCTATGCCTTATAGTTTTCAGGTTATGGGGGATGAAAATTAGGGAAACGTTATATACATGCAAAATGCATCATAGAATAATGAAATAAAATATAGCAAAGACCGCAGTTAATATAATCTTTTATTATAGATACATATGAGAATACATACAACATGAAACACATTTTACAAAATACTTTTTTTCCTGCTCTTTCTAGCAACATATTCACATATAGTTTTCTCATATGAGAGCTTCCTTGCAGTGTCATTTTCTAGAGACAATATGCATAAACAATTATATATTTTACTGATGAAGGGAAAACTATGTCTACATTTTTCAAAAGTTAGGTTAGGTTAAGTTAAATTAGATGATTAGAGTTATGACAGAATGTGGACAAACTATTTCCTTCAAATGTAAAATATGCAAGCAATAATGCTTGACAGGGTGTTTGTTAATGTGTAATTAACACCAACCCAGGGCTGTTATGAAGCCCGATGCCACAGGCGGAGGGCCTCTTCACCCCTGAAGGGCGTTAATTGCACATTAACACACACCCTGTATGGCATTATTACACTTAGAGAATGGGCTCTCTGTAAAACTGTTGTGTTTTACTTACTTATTTTTAAGTACTAATTTATTTTTTAATATATTTCTGATGTAAAATAGTTCCTCTGCCTAGTATTTCATACTTGCTGCAGCATATGCTAATGGTGTTGGAGGAAGCATTTTACATCCAAAATATAACACTTTAAAAATCCCATGTATTTACTTTGTTTTGGTCCCTTACTCCTAAAAGGTTTGGTTTATTGCCAGTCATTGGATATAGACATTATTAAATAATGACATACATTTGAGTTTCAGAGTTTTATTTCCTTCAGAAAATTCATGCTAACACAAATCCTTTTATTTAAGTTCGTAATTTTATAAGAGCAATAATTAAAATTTGTTCTTATTTTTGAGTGTTTATTCCCCTTTATTTTAGGCTTTATCAAGATTTCTTCAGCTGAAGGGTGCAAAAGTATACAAACTTCTTTGCTGCTGGCAGTGGTAGATCTCACTCACTCTGTCTCTCTCAAACACTCACCTCTGTTTCAGAAACTGCATGCTAACACAAATCATTTAAAATACATTCTTATTCTGAGTCCTTATCCTGTTTATTTTAGGCTTATTTAGATATCTTGATCAAAGAGCATACCTCTCAACTGTACATATTTTTGCAGAAAGCCCAGATTTTTACCTCATATTTTCAGTCTGTTCCTCATAAACAATGTGTTTGATGATCTAAACTTTAAACTCACTAAATAATGACATACATCCGTGTTTCAGATTTCATATCCTTCAGAAAATGCATGTCAACACAAATCTCATTCTTCTAGCAACTAAGTTTATTAGAGCAATATTTAAAATGTGTTCCTATTAGCATTTGCCCCTCCATTATGTCAGGGTTTGCCCAGATTTCTTGTGCTCAGGTGTTAAGAGATATGTCTAAGAGGTTGAGAGGTATGTAAAACTGCTGCTGCTGCCAGGAGTTGCTCTCACTCTTCTCTCTCTCATACACACTACTACCGGGGGATTGTTCAATCACTTTCACACTTCACTCTCTCATACACACTACTACCGGGGGATTGTTCAATCACTTTCACACTTCACTCTCTCATACACACTACTACCGGGGGATTGTTCAATCACTTTCACACTTCACTCTCTCATACACACTACTACCGGGGGATTGTTCAATCACTTTCACACTTCACTCTCTCATACACACTACTACCAGAGAATTGTTCAATCACTTTCACACTTCACTCTCTCATACACACTACTACCGGGGGATTGTTCAATCACTTTCACACTTCACTCTCTCATACACACTACTACCAGGGGATTGTTCAATCACTTTCACACTTCACTCTCTCATACACACTACTACCGGGATTGTTCAATCACTTTCACACTTCACTCTCTCATACACACTACTACCAGGGGATTGTTCAATCACTTTCACACTTCACTCTCTCATACACACTACTACCAGGGGATTGTTCAATCACTTTCACACTTCACTCTCTCATACACACTACTACCGGGGGATTGTTCAATCACTTTCACACTTCACTCTCTCATACACACTACTACCGTGGGATTGTTCAATCACTTTCACACTTCACTCTCTCATACACACTACTACCAGGGGATTGTTCAATCACTTTCACACTTCACTCTCATACACACTACTACCAGGGGATTGTTCAATCACTTTCACACTTCACTCTCTCATACACACTACTACCAGGTGATTGTTCAATCACTTTCACACTTCACTCTCTCATACACACTACTACCGGGATTGTTCAATCACTTTCACACTTCACTCTCTCATACACACTACTACCAGGATTGTTCAATCACTTTCACACTTCACTCTCTCATACACTACTACCAGGTGATTGTTCGATCACTTTCACACTTCACTCTCTCATACACACTACTACCAGGGGATTGTTCAATCACTTTCACACTTCACTCTCTAATACATACTACTACCAGGGGATTGTTCAATCACTTTCACACTTCACTCTCTCATACACACTACTACCAGGGGATTGTTCAATCACTTTCACACTTCATTCTCTCATACACACTACTACCAGTGGATTGTTCAATCACTTTCACACTTCACTCTCTCATACACACTACTACGAGGGGATTGTTCAATCACTTTCACACTTCACTCTCTCATACACACTACTACCAGGGATTGTTCAATCACTTTCACACTTCACTCTCTCATACACACTACTTCCAGGGGATTGTTCAATCACTTTCCCACTTCACTCTCTCATACACACTACTACCACTAGGGGATTGTTCAATCACTTTCACACTTCACTCTCTCATACACACTACTACCGGGGATTGTTCAATCACTTTCACTTCACTCTCATACACACTACTACCAGGGATTGTTCAATCACTTTCACACTTCACTCTCTCATACACACTACTACCAGGATTGTTCAATCACTTTCACACTTCACTCTCTCATACACACTACTACCAGGGATTGTTCAATCACTTTCACACTTCACTCTCTCATACACACTACACACTACTACCAGGGATTGTTCAATCACTTTCACACTTCACTCTCTCATACACTACTACCAGAGTTGTTCAATCACTTTCACACTTCACTCTCTCATACACACTACTACCAGGGATTGTTCAATCACTTTCACACTTCACTCTCTCATACACACTACTACCAGGGGATTGTTCAATCACTTTCACACTTCACTCTCTCATACACACTACTACCAGGGGATTGTTCAATCACTTTCACACTTCACTCTCTCATACACACTACTACCAGGGATTGTTCAATCACTTTCACACTTCACTCTCTCATACACTACTACCAGGGGATTGTTCAATCACTTTCACACTTCACTCTCTCATACACACTACTACCAGGGGATTGTTCAATCACTTTCACACTTCACTCTCTCATACACACTACTACCAGGGGATTGTTCAATCACTTTCACACTTCACTCTCTCATACACACTACTACCAGAGGATTGTTCAATCACTTTCACACTTCACTCTCTCATACACACTACTACCAGGATTGTTCAATCACTTTCACACTTCACTCTCTCATACACTACTACCAGGGATTGTTCAATCACTTTCACACTTCACTCTCTCATACACACTACTACCAGGGGATTGTTCAATCACTTTCACACTTCACTCTCTCATACACACTACTACCAGGGGATTGTTCAATCACTTTCACACTTCACTCTCTCATACACACTACTACCAGGGGATTGTTCAATCACTTTCACACTTCACTCTCATACACACTACTACCAGGGATTGTTCAATCACTTTCACACTTCACTCTCTCATACACACTACTACCAGGGATTGTTCAATCACTTTCACACTTCACTCTCTCATACACACTACTACCAGGGGATTGTTCAATCACTTTCACACTTCACTCTCTCATATACACTACTACCACGGGATTGTTCAATCACTTTCACACTTCACTCTCTCATACACACTACTACCGATGTTCAATCACATTTACACTTCACTCTCTCATACACACTACTACCAGGGGATTGTTCAATGACTTTCACATTTCACTCTTGTATACACACTACTACCAGAGGATTGTTCAATCACTTTCACACTTCACTCTCTCATACACACTACTACCAGGGGATTGTTCAATCACTTTCACACTTCACTCTTTTATACACACTACCACCAGAGGATTGTTCAATCACTTTCACACTTCACTCTCTCATACACACTACTACCAGAGGATTGTTCAATCACTTTCACACTTTTGTTCAATCACTTTCACACTTCACTCTCTCATACACACTACTACCAGGGATTGTTCAATCACTTTCTCATACACACTACTACCAGGGGATTGTTCAATCACTTTCACACTTCACTCTCTCATACACACTACTACCAGGTGATTGTTCAATCACTTTCACACTTCACTCTCTCATACACACTACTACCAGGGGATTGTTCAATCACTTTCACACTTCACTCTCTCATACACACTACTACCAGGGGATTGTTCAATCACTTTCACACTTCACTCTCTCATACACACTACTACTACTAGGGGATTGTTCAATCACTTTCACACTTCACTCTCTCATACACACTACTACCAGGGGATTGTTCAATCACTTTCACACTTCACTCTCTCATACACACTACTACCAGGGGATTGTTCAATCACTTTCACACTTCACTCTCTCATACACACTACTACCAGGGGATTGTTCAATGACTTTCACACTTCAGTCTCTCATACACACTACTACCAGAGGATATTTTAATCACTTTCACACTTCACTCTCTCATACACACTACTACCAGGGGATTGTTCAATCACTTTCACACTTCACTCTCATACACACTACTACCAGGCGATTGTTCAATCACTTTCACACTTCGCTCTCTCATACACACTACTACCGGGTAAAAGTGCTGCTTAGAGAGTGTAAAATAATGGCTCACTCTCAGTTTCAATGACATGCACGCATACACTCACACACAGACATAAACACACACACAATTTTTTTAATTGTCTTTTTCTTTTCACATTTTACACTCACTAAACATCAAAACCAATGTTTTGTTCTCCAGTCAGGGTGCTGATGTACAGTTTTCCATTCTCTAAACAATATCAGTGCTCAACTTGCATTTGATTTTACAAATGTAAACTATGACATTGCCAAAAATAAATTAATGTTGCAGTAAACACCATACTGAACATACAGTAGAAATAAAAAAATAATAATAACAATAATAAAAATAATAATATGGTAATAATATACATACAAACACACACATGTAGATATAGAGTAATATTGTAGTGATTGATCAATTAAATATAAAATATGCCCAAAGGCCAAAGCATTGACTAATACATAAGAAAGAAAGTTATTAGTTCATTTTACTTTATTCCTTAGCGAATATATATTTTATTCAAACAGTACTGTCCCAAAACATGCCCCAAACCAATCAGATTCTGCAAGATAAATATTGAATAAAAACAATGTTGTAGAAGTGAAACAATAGTTATATAAAACTCAATAGATGGGATTGGGGAGGACGAAGATGCCATGAGGAAATATCACTCGGGTAAACTGTTGTAAAGGCATTACCCTTGACATGACCCATGTGAATACTTATGTTGAACTGTCTACAAAGTATTCTATCACTAGAAATATAGTAAATGAGAAATAGGCTAGGTCTGCCACTTCCAAAAAAACTCAACTGAATAAGAAAAATATAAAAATCTCATGCTAGAAAACAGAAATATCTCAGTACATATGGGAAATGGAGCACTAGTTGCTGGCTAATGAAACAGCAGAAATATACACACAAAAATATCATGCTTCTCTGCTAACTATGGCCCAAGTTATAAGCACAACTTGACTTGGTCATCTTTAACATTAAATACTAATAAAGATATAATCAAAAACTTACCAAAAACGAAGAAGAAGAAAATTTGGAGGAAATACAATCACATCATCCAACATCAATGTGTAGAAAAAAGTATCAGTTCATTCTCTACAAGACAGGAAGTTGGAACAAGGTGATCAGAGTGTTAGGATAAAGAGGTTTAAATCTGATTTCTGGTGTTAAAATGCACAAGTGAGATGAGTGCAGCCTTAACTGAAAATTCAGATGTCTTTTTATGGTTTCAATTGGCTCTAGCCTAAGGGATGAGGCTGAGCTGTAAAATAATAAACCGTGCACCAACAAAGGATTTGATGATCCAACTGCCAGAATGTAGATTCTAGCAAGCTCAATGAGTCCATACAGCTGGGGGTTTGGACACTGCAATCCCCCAAGAAAATTTTTAAATTTGACCAATTACAGGGGTATTTTGAAGCCAAATATAATGGGTACTAGAGCATATTCAAACTTAGAATTTCTAAGATCAGTATTAAGTACTTAAACCCGTTGGCTTATGATTCTATCACTAAAATAGCCTTATTTTAATAACAAACACTTAAAAAGCTCCATCAATTTTGTTGCAAAATTCACTCATCAAAAAAAAAAAGGTTCCATCAGGGGCCCTCCAGGATTAAGGGCCCTGAAGCTGAAGCTTCATTAGTTTCATAGTAGATACAACACTGGAATAGATTTAAGCAAACATGGTACATCTGGGTTCTTTTTTAATTATTTTTTCATAGGAACCACTCATAATACTGACATTTCCAACACTAGTGTGATCAGGAACAGATGTGGTTTTCATTTCTATAACCTATAAAGGTAGGTTACAAGAACATGTCTCTTTTAAAGGTATTTAGTACAGTAAACAACAGACTTGATACTTCATTAAGCACGATACTAAAGAATTCTGGCACACTGTATAAAGGGCTGCTAATATCCTAATTCCTCACGTAGAATCTATTAATTCATATTTCAAAAAGCAGCCATTTATGTTAGTTATGGAAGCTATGTATAAATTTCACTGAGACTTACAAGACTGTGATTAGGAAATGATTGTTGCAACAATATAGAAACACAACTTTAGCATCTCTCAATGCTAGAGCTAGCTTTTACATCAAGGTATTTTGAAAATTTGGAAAATGTGTCAACAGTCAAATTAAAGTCAGTATCTGTGTGGCCTACTTTATTTGTTTGCACTGCTACCTAACTTTGACAACGAAAAGTATTATGACTTTAATTTTCAGTAAAGATGCCCATGAGATTAAAAAGATAATTTGTGGTAACGGGATCATAGGTAATGACTGGTGAGGAAGATTCTGGATCCTGGCTTTTCTTTTGTTTTCAGAAAAGGTAGGAACATTAGCTCTTATCTAGAAGGGAGATTTAACAAGGACAGTATGGAAAAGTTTGGTATGTTTAGATGTGGTCCCTTTCAATACCTTTTGTGAGTTCATGAGCTGCAGATATTTTTTATTGGCTCCAGTATGGGTTAAGTAATATAACAGCAAGATGGCTGGGAAATGTAACAGTGAAAAGTTTGCTTACAGAGCCCAGTGCTCCAAGTGTGAAGATTTTTTTTTTGTAAGTAGGGAAGACTATTTCTAAGTTTAAAAGGAGGCTAGACCAGCACATGTCTAAAATTAGAAATGGACCAACCAAGAATCCTTATGTAAAGCACAATAATGAATCACCAAGTCATTTTTTTTTAACTTTTCACATTTTAGGAATGATGAGAGTGGGTCCACTCAAGGGGAACTGTAATGCCATTCTTGAAAAGAAGGACCTGGAATGGCAAAGCCACCTTAATGTATACAAACTGCCTGGATTTAATTCTGCTTGGTCAATTAAATGCATTTTTCTTAGGAAATCGGACCACAAATTATTTTATTAATGGTTTGGATATGATATGTTTGTTCCTTTCTTAACTTTTCTTGGACATTTTTATGCTTGTATTTTTCATGGTTTCTGATTGTTTAGTGTTGCTCTTCTACATAATATCAATATGCATAGACATTTAAACTTTTTTCACACATTTTATTGATTTTTTTTTTGTGTGATTAATTTTATGAATAGTCAGTTTTAACAGTGATCTGATAGCACCCTATTGATGAAATCACTTTTCTTTATTTATTTATTGACATTTGGTAACCGGGAAAGTCCACTGGGTCAGTAACCCATTTTCAGTGGACGCCCGGGGAGAAAAGCTCTACACAATAACATCAACATCCAAGTAACATATTACAGTACATTACAAGTAGAAATATTATAAAATTCATACAGTAAAAAATCATACAATAAAATTCATACTAAGCAAAAAGCAATTTATATACAGCAATATATACACAGAGAAATATACAGTCAACTTTTGATTGTACATTTGAATTACACATATAGTGACTGATAATACATTAACATACCAGATTACAAAATTAAGATATGATTAAGGTGGCTTGTTGGAATTACAGGGGCAAGAGGGGTTTTTGAGGTAATGGCTTTTTAGGGAAAACTTAAAGGTTTTTAGACAGTCAATTTGAGTTATACGAGGGGGTAAAGTATTCCATAGTTTTGCAATGCTATGGGAGTATAGACTTTGACTAGCTCTTTTATTGGGTTTGGTAACATTTAGAAGCTGTTTGCTGGAGGGTCTAAGAGTCCATGTTGGAATATAAGTATGAAAAATGGAGTTGAGCGCAGGACAGTTGTTAGATTTAAAAATTAGTTTGTGGGCTAGAGTCAGTTGGGTATAAGTGAGATAGTAATAAAAGTCTAACCAAAGCAGGTCTAAAATTGTCAGACAGTGATGTGTACAGTTGGGCTTGCCAGAGGTAAATTTTGCTATTTTGTAATAGCAGGATTGGAGTTTGTTGCTGTGAGATGAGTGCAGGTTAGTGACAATGGCACTTCCATATAGGAGAGATGGAATGAGTAAGGTATTAGCCAGTTTTGTTTAAGTATGGCTGTCTCTGTAAATTTTATGTTAATAAAGTTTGCCAAGTTTAAAGTGAGTTTTTCTTATAGCATTGAATATATACAGTTTGAACGCGAGTTTGCCGTTGATAGTGATGCCGTGTAATTTTGCAGTCTTTACGATTTTAATTTCTGTATTGTCTAAGAAAATATTTTGAAATTGACTGGTGGGGACGTTTGTGGAGAAAAGCAATAATTTGTTTTTTTGGGGAGGTTATAGTAACTGACTATTTTTTAGCCAGAATTCTATGGTTGTGAATGTAGTTTTAGTGGTCGAGAGAAGGTCTTGAAAGTTATTGGCAGTTTGCCACTTGACTGACTGTTCTCTATTGTTAGGTAGGAGAGGAACTGTATAAGAGAGCTGGGGGACCAGGTAGCTTAGCTAGTTGGTGTATGAGCTTAGTGTATGAAACTGTATCTAAAGCCTTTGATAGCTCCAGTAATAGAACAGAAGTAGGGAGACCAGCATCAATGGCTTTATTTACAATATCAGTGAAAGAGAGATGAACTGTGATGGTGCTATGATCAGGGTTGAAACCATGTTGGGTGGGGCAAGGAAGTCACCGTCTGAGAGATGTTTAAGTAGTTGAGTCTGCACACATTTTTCTAAGAGTTTTGATAATGGAGAGAGTATAGAGATAGAGCAATAGTTTGAGAGATCATGTGAATTTCCTCCTTTATGTAAGGGAGTTATAATGGACTTTTCCCGCAGCTAGGGAACATAACATTCAGATATGGAGCAATTTCTGAGAGTGCTAATTGGATATGTGATTGTTTTTGCTGCAAGCTGAAGGTATTCAGGAGGTAGATTATCAGCGGATTGAGAGGAGGATTTTAGTTTGGTTAGGAGTTTTTAGTATGAGAGAGGTGGGTATAGGTTGGATAGTAAAGGCAGGTATTGTTAAGGTATCAGAGGGGGGTATGGTGGTGCAATCATGTGTGGATGTAATTGAGTCTTGAGAGCTGGTTGGTGAAAGCTTAACTAGGTTTTGAATGCTAGTGATAAAATGGATGCTAAAATTATGGGCAATTTGTTGTGGGTTCTTATCAGGTGAGGGAGATGGGCTTTGTAGGATGCCTGGATTCAAAACTAAGGAGACAGATGTCCAGAACTTTTTTGGATTGCTAGATTAGGTGGTTAGCTTATGGGAAAAGTAATTTTTTTTTTGTCTTGTATGACTAGTTTTTTAGCTTTATTTCTGAGTGTTTTGCACTTAGTTTCATTTAGTTGTGATCCATTCCTTTGCCATTGTTTCCATGCATGGTCTATGTGAAGAAGACGTTGTTTGGTCTGTTTTGTTAACAAAGGGGCATGGTTAAATTTAGTCCATTTGGTTTGAAGAAGGGCTAGGCTGTTAACGGTTCCAAGAGGAATTTTATTAAAGTAGTTTATGGCATCATCTAGGGGGAGAGTTATTAATGGGGCCCAGTTTTGTACTTTTAATATGTTTATGAATGGGGACTGGTCAAAGTGGGTGAGATTTCTGGTTGTTTTATAGGAGTGAGTTTTAGATATTTCGGAATGAGTTCTATGGGTGCATGCAGGTAGGTGATTACTTAATGTATTTGGCAGGGGGCCTGAGTTTGAGTAATTGTGAGGTTGTGACACTAGTATGCAATCTAAAGTGGATTCTGAGGGAGTGCATAGGCCATGAGTTGGATTTGTAATAAGTTGTGTGAAGCTATGTAGGTTTATACTGTTGAGTGGTGAGTTGGAAATTAGGTTTAGCCAATTGATGTTGTTATCTTCCATGATGATGGTTTCTTGTGAGATGTTTATCCAGGATAGGAAATCTTCAAGAATGGGAATGTTGTGGCCTGGGGGAATGTAAAGTACAGCAATACATAGGCATTTGTTGTTATTCGTGTGAAGGGATGTAAGTAAAATTTCAAGATTACCAAAATAGGGCACTGGTTTGGGGTATGTTGTAATAGTTAGTGAATTTTTATAGATTAGTGCTATACTCCTGCCCTTTTTGTGAAGTCTGTCAGAGTGAATGATGTTATACCCAGGTGGAAGAATTGCAGTTTCGGAGATGTGTGGTTTTAGTCATGTCTCTGTTACTGCTATGATATTAGGAGTGTGAGTAGCTAACCAGACATGAAATTCAGTAATTCTATTACAAATACTGCATGTATTAATTGTTATTAAGTAAAGATGTTGATCTTTTGGAGTTATGGTGGGTAGTTGAGGGCTGACCGGACCAGGGTTTGGGTGAATATCTCCTCGTTGTGTTAAAGCTAAGAGAAGGAGATAAATGTGGGTTTAGTTACTTTTAGTAAGGGGTTTGTGAGTGTGTGATAGCGGTAATTTGAATCAACAGCTGGTGGGGTGTACTTTTATTTTTGCTATATTTAGGGTACAGTTTACAAGTAGAGAGGCTGAGATGTTAGAATAGCTGGCTGCACTAACTTCTGTTGGTAAGGTTAGGGTGGTGGAAGTTGGTGGGTATACATATAAGGTGCTATGTGTGGTGGTTGTTTGAGTTAGCAAGATTAGGAGAGCTAATTGGATAATTAGGCATAGAAGGGATGTTAGTTTGCATAGAGTCATAGTGTAGGGGGACATATTGTAAGGAGGATATGGTTTTTTGGGAGAAGAGGGAGGTAAGTGATGTGTGGGGGAAGACAGGTAGGTAATGTTATAGGTGTGGGATAATTAGTGGAAGTGGCTAGAGGAAATATAAATGTAATGAATGTGGGGGTGGTTGGGAATGGGGATAGGGTTGGGGAGTGGGGTGAGCTGAGTGAATGGACTGAGCTAGGAGCTGAGGCGGAGGAATGGCCAGAGAAAACAATCAGTGACCTGTAGTTACAATCATAGGTAAAGACTGTTCCTTTTCTAACTGAATGGATGAGATATTACAATGGTCAATTAGTTTGCTTAAGACAAAGTGTCACTCATCAGAGCATTGTTATTTTGGCAATTGAACACAATTTGGGGATAGTTAATAGCAGTCTAAGGTGGAACTTTAAACAAAACCTTCTATGGAGTTCCTAGGGAGAACCGCAAAAAGACCTTATCTGCCTGGGGGTGGGGTGGGCCCTCAGATTGCATGCACACTGGTGGACAACTCTGAACTGCAAAGCTTTTCTTTTTACAAGTCAGCAAAAAAAATGGAATTATAAGGTACAAAATACTTTGTTGTTAGGGACTGTTTCACTATGATGCAGAGCAAGATAGCATCTGGAGGTTTCTTTAGGACTGCCATGCCACTGTTAAATGTTTAGTGTAGTCTTGTCCTACAGGGGGAAATATTGTACTAGCAAGGAATATACTGTGTTGTTAGGGACTGTTTCACTATGAAGTAGAGCAAGATAGCATCTGGAGGATTTTGTTTGAGGACTGCCATGCTGCCGTTAAATGTTTAGTGTAATCTTGTTCTACAGTGGAAAATATTGGACTAGCAAGAAAAATACTGTGTTGTTAGGGACTGTTTCACTATGAAGCAGAGCAAGGCAGCATGTGGAATTTTCCATTTTGGACTGCCACACCACTGTTAATTGTTCAGTGTAGACTTGTTCTACAGGGGAAAATATTGTACTAGCAAGGAAAATACTGTGTTATTAGAGACTGTTTCACTATGAAACAGAGCAAGGCAGCATCTGGAGGTTTCAGTTTTGGACTGCCATGCCACTGTTAAATGTTTAGTGTTGTCTTGTTCTACAGGGGAAAATATTGTACTAGCAAGCTTGGTGAGCACACAATCATTGGGGATACACAGGGAGAGTTAAGAGTGAGGGGAACAGCTGTGTTCTTTTTGGTTTGTTTTTAATATACTTATGACTAATGTTTTTATTTTGATTGTATTTTCATCTGTGATGTTTCTTAATACTACATCTTTTCCAAGGTTGCTATAGTGTTTTTTCTTAATGTATGTGCCTATTCACACAGACACACACACACACACACACACACACACACGCACACGCACACGCACACGCACACACACACACACACACACACACACACACACACACACACACACACACACACACACACACAAATGCTCTTCTTCACTCCAGCTCTCTGACTTAGTTTTTTTTTTTTTTTAGTTTTTTTAATTTATCATTCCTTTTGGAAGGATCTTGTTGTCACCATTAGTGAAGGGAGTTTTGTGACACCTTGTCCCTGTCTGAAGGCAGACTAGGAGTTGAGAAGACTAAGATACAACATGATCAGTAGTGAGCAACTCATGATATCAAGTAAAATGAATTGTCTTACTCTGACATGAAGTCAAACGAATTGTATCTTAAGTTTCAGAAACCATCTCTTCTGTTGGCAAAGTTATAATATTTCATCATTAATGCAAGCTGACAAACAGCTTGATATGCTAGCTTAGCAAAATGTTCTAGTAAAGTTAGTTAAAACCCAAACAGGATAGAAAGCTGCCATTTGATTTAATTACTCAATGTAGATGTGAAATTTGCACTAAAAGTTATTGATAATTATTTATCTCTCGACCTTATCTCAAATCAGCATGTATTGTGGTATTCTTTCCTACGTAACTGTTTGGATGAAGGAACTTTTTTGATTTATATTTTATTTTTTGTCTTTGATTTTAACTAATTGTTGCTAGAAAGAGACAGACTGTAAGCAGGCACACTGTAGCCTTCTCAAAAAAGCTATTTTGTTATTACCTGAGCCATTACTACAAGTGGTCACAACCACAAGCTATCAAATGAAGAAATGCCTGGCATTCTGGATCAGAATGTCTGCTTTACAAGGTACTTCCCTTTATACAAGGTTTGTTCCTTATATTTTTGTTCAATATAAGTTTGTGTATGGTTTATATGACTTCTTTCATTTAGTTTGACTTGATTTAATAGTTGTTAATGTAGATTCTCTGACTGATTTAAATATTTTGTTTCTTTTAATGTTCTTTATTTGTTTGACACTGATAATGGATTCTTGCCATCATTGATTTGCTAAAACATATGTATTTTGTCCAGTATATTAAATAAATGTAATGCATGATAACATTGGAGACTTGTGTTCCTCACAATGGATGATTTGCTTAAAAATTAATAGTAAATCTAAATTTGCTGAGGGTGACTGTAATTGTGCAAATGGTGTAGCTTGGGTAACTGTTGCATATTACTGACTAGACTAATGAGATAAATAATATTCAAACTACAGATAGAACACATTTAGGAAAGGAATAGTTGTCTACTAGCGAAGACCGCCCTTCCCCTAATAAACTTTTACTGCAGATAATACCTTTGCAATTGAAAATTTACATACATCATGATATGAAGTTAAAGAACATGTAGGAGGAAAAAAAAGAAAACTAGAAGGTTGCAACAAATAACTAGGAAGAAAAATAAACTTTAATGTATAGAAATCTATATAAAAATATGATTATCAATGGGATACATCTTTGATAAGTAATACCTAGTTTATTGGGAAATACAGCGCTGCTCAATTGCAAAATATTTAGTGTGCAGAATATGAGATCATTGTTCAAGCACAGAAGGTAGAAAAAAGAGGTAAAAGTCAGGCTCAGGCATTGGAAGCACAAAGCCAGGTGAGAATTGCATGCTTATAAACAATGCAGGTAATGAAAATATTGAGGAATAAAATAAAGAGGTTACTGAATTTGAGGTGGCAGCTTGCTCAGCTCAGACCTGAAATTGTATATTTGTAGATTTGTAGAAACAGCAATAAATGACCTATTAGCACAATTAAATAAAACACCAGTCAAAGACAAAAACAACACATGCACAGATGGAAAATGTAAAATGTTGGAAATTAAGGAGACTATACATTTTTTACATATTGCTTACAGGTTTGCATTTACTCTTCAAAATAGGAAAATGTGAAGCTTTTTAAATGCTTTTCTGATGTCAGAAAGGTGCTTAACAACCTTTTGTTAGGCACTCCAAAGTACTGTTAAGATTGGGGCTGGTAAATGGCACAGGACAGTGCCACTTGACAAAGAACAGCAGCAGAAGTTAAAACAGTTTACCTTGAAAGCTGTTAGATAGTTTTACCCAGTTATACAAGCAAAAGGTGTGGCAGGAAAAAAGCATCTCACAGCTTTAAAAGCAGTTCTTTCTTCAAAAGGCCATTTCATTCGTGGCTGCTGTTTGACAGAGTTAAAGTACCTTATGGACCTACAGAGGCTTTGAAAACTGGTAAAACACTTTTCACTCCTACACTTTTTTTCTTTTTAATTGTTTCTGAAACTGGTAGTAAAGTTGTATGTGTTACAAACAGTTATGGCTGGATCTCAACTGTGGTGTAAGAAAAGTATGTAAATTATTTTTGTGGTTTTATGTTCTCGTACTATTTTACTGTGGTTAGATCCTTTTTCCTCATCCTTGATTTGGAAATAAATCCCTCACTTCCCCATTCTTTTGTGGAATCAAGCAGAGACAAGACACATCCTTGAGACAGAGACATCCTAAGTTTAAAGATGTCCATGTTTATTGTCATTCACTTAATGTCATTCTCATGCTGATTGGCAACATGAGAGTCTTCTGTTACAATATTAAAATTTCAGGAGTAGATAAGATTCAAAGGCCAGTATTCATAGTCTTGGACTTCACATTTTCATAGTGATAGTCTGTGTAGAATGGTGCTACATGCTTATGCAAATCAAGGACTTTCAAGATGTATACATAAATATGGAGGCCTTATTATAAACCCTCCTCCATATTGCAAAAGCATAATATGCTTAAGGCATAAGCAGTGTGGGGGGAGGCAGCTGATACAGCTGCGTATCAGTAGGATTCATAGAGATGAGTCCATAATGAGCTTACTTGTCTACCAGACATGTACATGGCCATGATTTGCACCAGTAACCAACAATTTAACAAAAGAATATGGAGATGTGAGGGGAAGGGAAAATTTTTCATTTAGAAACAGGGACATGCTTGTGCATACATAGGAAGACTACTGAAGCTGTTATTGGATGAAATGTTTAATTTGGTGTCAGTGAAGTACTTTTGCAAGCATGGGCATGCTACTGAAAGGGTCATTGGGGGGATATATTTTATTTAATGTAAGGGACACACTTGTGCATACATGGGCAAATTACTGAAGGTGTTTTTTGGGGAAATGTTTCATTTGGAATTAGTGAAGTGCTTGTGCATATTTGGACATATTGCTGATGGCACTGGTGGAGGACATTTTTAATTTTAGTGCATGGATATACTGCTATAGGTATTGGTGGGAAAATATTTCATGTTGGTGCTTGTGAATATTGGGTATGCTACTGAAGGGGTTACTTGGGAAAATATTTCATTTTGGAGTCAGGGGTATGCTTGTTCATACATGGGCAGACTACTCAAGGGGGTCTTTGGGGGAAGTTGTCTTATTTGGATTTAGTGAACTGCTTGTATATACATGGGAAAACTACTGAAGGGATCATTGGGATAAATGTTTCATTTTGGTATTTGTGCATACTGGGCCATACAGCTGAAGGGACTGGTAGGGGAATTGTTTCATTTTGGTGTGTGTGTATACTTGGACATACTACAGAAGGACTTGCTTCAGGAAATGTTTCATTTGGTGCTTGGACATGCTGCTGAAAGAATCAGTGGGGGAAATGTTTTTTTTTTTTTTTTTTTGGCTTTTGCACACTTGGACATATTGCTGAAGGGTTTTTTTGGAAAATGCTTAATTTAGTGTTTGTCCATACTTGGGCATGTTGCAGAAGGGATACATTTAGAAATGTTTCATTTTTCTGCTTGTGCATACTTGGATGTACTACTGAAGGGATTAGTAGGGAAACTGTTAAATGTGTGTGCTTGTGCATACTTGGACAAACTGCTGAAGGGATCAGAGGGAATATGTTTAATTTTATTGCTTGTACACATTTGGACAAACTACTGAAGGGATCCATGGAAAAATGTTTCATTTTAGTCAATGAAGTGCTTATTCTTACCTTGGAAAAAAAACATGAAAAAAATATTTTTTTCTTTGTGGCACAAATTTTAATCATGAAAATCATGAATATATTTGCCGAACATTCAAAAAGTGAATCTAAGAACTTTTAGAATAACTTTTGTACCTATATTGACACCTTTTGCTAGATATATCATATTGGGGGTGGAACTTTTGTTATAATTATGTCCTTAATATCTACAAGATTAACAAAATGGTACTTAAATACATATGTACATAGCACCTTTTCAGGCTTCTCAGCCTGCAGTCAGGAACAAACTTCCAAACTCTTCTTTATTCTGGCAGCCTCTGACATGTGAGTTTATTCACCTGTTCATTAATTTATTCATGTATTTATTTTATTTGCATATTTGTTTATTTATTAGCTAACCAAATAATTTGAACAGTCCTCAGAATTTTTCAACCATGCCCAATTCTACAAAGACAAAATTAAATGCTATACAGTTATACATTTTTGCACAGCCAGTCAATCAGCATGATTTATGTAGACTGGAGGATCCTGGGCATCCAGGAAAAATACATGCTGACACGGGGAGAATAAGCAAATTCCAGTTTTTCATTGCATAATAGTCTGCAGTCACTACATCTCACCTTGATACAGCAGGGGCTTTGCCACAAGATCCTACTCGTACAAGTTTATGGAGAATTTTTGCATTGCGTAATAGACTGCAGACACTTTATTTGACCTTGATACTGCAGGAGCTCTGCCACAAGGCCCTACTCCTACAAGTTTCCTGAGATTGTTGTTATTGCATAATGTAAGCATGTTTATCATGAAGAACCTTGCAGTATATTAACTTTAATCATTTAAATACATGCCTGCTCTGTGAATGAAATTCTCTGCAGACTAATATGTGCACTATAAGGACCTCTTACTAATTTAGCTACTGTCCCCTTTTCTTGACCAGTAGACTATACTGCATGCTAATTATTTAGCCTCAGGAAATAGCAAAAAATGTTTTACTTCATATCTCTTTGTTAATTGCTTTGTATTAGCTATAAACTGGTTGCTTTCAGTTATAATTTGACCTGAGGGTGGGAATCCAGCTACTCTCTCCTACCCTACCCCTAATTCTCACCCACCCCCTTACTCTAACATTATGCTTCCTACATACACATTTCACTTGTTATTTTTATTCCAAAACCCTCCCCCAAATGACCTTACTACTTTGATTCATGCATTTCTGTTTCTTGTTTCTTACTTCCCCATCTCCATTTAATTTTAGCTACATTTTCCCTCACATGCTCCTTTACTATATATTCATTCATAATCATAACCCTCCTTAGTAGTACCTATCTATTCCACACTGTATCTTATACTCTTCTGAAGTAAACCCTCATTTCTTCTTATTTTGACCAGATCATTATTCTTAGCCTTTCATAGGTTCATAGGTGTGTACTAGGCTAATTGCCCTGGAGCCTTTACAAGCCTAGCCCATAGAATTGCCCTATCATTGTGCCACCTGACATTAGTTCCCAGTGGCTCTATCGAGTAGAGCCATTGGAGTGATCCCCGGGTGAACTTTCTATTACCCATCCACTCATCAAGATTTCTCTTGAAGAAGGTCAGCGAGGTGCTCTGCTTGACATGTATGGGAAGTATTTTCCAGAGCATGGGCAGTCTCTGGGTGATGAACTTGTCCCTCCAGCATATTACGTTGATTGTGGTAATGAAGTTGAGGTCTCTGAAATGTGTGGTGCGCAGTGATTGGGATTTCTTTAGCTGTAGGATTTCTAACAAAGCTGGGTCAGACATGGCTTTGTAAGTCAAGCAGAGATCACCTCTAAGTAGGTGATATAAGATAGAGAATAGCTGGAGTCTTTTGAGGCTGCCCATGTAGGACATGTGTTTAATGCCTAGGAATCTCTTCGTGAGGTACTTCTGTGGCCTCTCCAGCTGTTGCAGGTGTCTAGTGAGGTACATGGCAAATGGGGCATTATACTTGATGACCGGTCTAATGAGGGAAGAGTAGAGGGAGATGATGACCTCTTTCTTCCTGGATGCAAAACCCTTGGTAATGAGATGTGCCACATAGAAGGACTTTCTGACCACAGTGGCAATGTGGTGGTCAAAGGAGAGGTTGCTGTCAACCTGTGTCCCCAAATCTCTTATAATGCCTTCAGTGTTCAGTGGGCTCCCACTGATGTGGTAATTAGTGGGAACTGAGTTTTTATCAAAGGGGGTGATGATGCATTTTTTGGCATTAAGCTTAAGACCCTGGATTTGACATCAGTCATTGGTCTCAGTGAGGCCTTTCTGTAGGAAGTCCACATCACTTAGGGAGTTAATAATGGCTCCCAGCTTGTAGTCGTCTGTGAACTTGGTCATCTATGGTCCCTTTGTGTTGGCCTGGACTTCTGAGAAGTAGATGCTGAACAGGAGAGTACCCAGGACCAATCCCTGTGGGACTCCATTCATGATTGGTCAGCAGTCTGACTTGGAGTCCGCTCCTTTTCACCTCTCTACTCCTTAAATTCCAGAGAAGAAACTAAGATAATGTAACTCTCTTCTTTTATAGAAAATACATATCTCCTTATTCATAACATTTCCACAAGAAAAAATACTACTAAATGATGTGAATGTCAATTGCTTGGATATAAACTTTAACTCCCCTATATCTAGCATGACCTTATATGGTTTCACACAACTAATTAATGGTCCCATACATTATAGCAAGACATCAACTTCCCTATTAGACTGCATCCTACTATCAGACCCTAGTAAATACACCACCAGAGGTATAATTTCAGACTCTGTCAGTGATCATCTCCCAATCTATACAACCAGACATCTTATACATCCAGTTAAACAGCATATTTATAAAACAACATTTAACCTTTCCAAATTTGACTTAGAAATGTTCATTACTATACTACCATCTATTAACTGGACCTTCTTAAACATCCTTCCCTAAGAAAATGGTGGAAATAAATTCAATGCAACTTTTGTAAATATCCTAAATAACCTTGCCCCTCCTAGAAGGAAGAGACTAAAAACAAATAATGGAATTTGGCTATCCACAAAGAGTAGAATGCTAATGCAGGATAGAGAAAAAGCATGGAAAGAATGTCAAAAATGTAAAACACCTCAATATATTGAAAACTTTAAAATGCTTCCCAATCATGCTAAAAAGCAAACAAATGAAGACAAAATAAAACTATAATTTAATAGCCTTCAGAATATTACTAAGCACAACCCTAAAAAAACTTTGGACATTCATTAAAGAAATCTTACATCCCAGCCAAATATTCAACACAAACCCCTCTTCTGATAACTTAACACTCGAAAATGCAATACAGTTCAACTCTTATTTTATAATTAGCATGCCATCTCTAACCAATGATTCTTCAATATCTAATCCCAGCCCTGCCCAACAACCACACATTATCACATCCACTTTCACCTTTAAACCTGTGCCCACATCCTATATAAAACTACTGTTTAATAAGCTTAAACCATGCTCTTCTTTAACTCATGACTTTCCAAGAGAGTACCTAAAAATAGCAGCCAATAGTAACTAAAACTATACTTTCTACTACTTATCTCCTCCCCACACTTCTTTATGGTGCTCCCATTCTTACTAACTTCCAGGCTTCACAAAAATTAAAACTTGAACTATGCTATAACAAAGTAGCTAAATTTGCAGCACATACCCCTTTCAGAACCCACCACTGTATAGCACTAAAAAGCCTAAACTGGACAGAACTGCCTCATCAATTTACATATACACATCTTATTACCACCTATAAAATTATTCAACATTCATCTACCTGTCCAGCACTAAAAACACTCTATACAATTATGTTCCCAGCTGATCATTGTGATCCAGTGACCAAAAACTCATGTCTGTCTACAAATCTATCATATCTACTGGGTATTGTCTGTACTCATACAAGGTTGAAAAGGCTTGGAACTCCTTACCTGTATCAATACCCTCCCTGCCATCTTTCAAAACCACTCTAAAAGACTTCCTAGCTAAAATCTGGCTTTAATCTTGCTCAAACCAGGATTAACTATATCCCTAAATGTGAACAAGTACCTTTTTATTCCTTATACCTCCTTACTCTCCCTTCTTCACTTACTTTCTCACTTCTGACAAATTCTCTTCCCTGATTTTTTCTCGTAATAAACCACATGCCTGATTTTTCCTCACTTTACATTGCAATTCTTTTTTGTTTTAGACTAACTTACCTTTAATTTCTCTACAAAGTGTCTAAAATTTGTATAAATATTAAATGATTGTCATATAACTTGCATCGATTCTTAACTAATCTTTTTATATTATCACAATTTTTTTTTATAATTATTTGAATTGCAGATGTTTTTATTTTATTTTGTAAGATTGTAAAATTGTTGGTCTTAAAAATGTTTTGTAACAATTTGGAGCTTTTCTGTCTGGGCCTCCACTGAAAATGGACTTCTACCACGTTGGAGTTTCCTGCTAATCAAATGTCAATGACTGAATGAATGAATGAATGAATGAATGAATGAATGAATCAATCAATCAATCAATCAATCAATCAATCAATCAATCCAGATGATGAGATCACTTTTCTTAACTAAGGCAAATACTGTAGCATTTGTATTCCCCTTGTGATATATTATGCATTGCATTTTTTCATTCATTTCATGTGACGATATAGGCCCAGTTTTCATGCTTTACTTTGGGTTACAATTATACCTATATAGTATGTGCTGACTGTCTGTATAACCCATGCTTTAAATTTCTTTTTTTGATTGCACAAATCTATTTTATGAAATATATTCGTGCATCCATCTCTTACCATTTTAAAATCTGATGTTGGCTACAGGGACTAGGGTAAATTTAATGTATATGGACAATTTAAAATAATTTAAATTAGTGTGTTTTTTGGGAGGTAGAAGGAAATCAAAGACACAAAGCAGGTAAATGGCTCAGGTTGTTTCTGATTTTGCTATCTAAAACATTTTTCTCTGTCCTTTCCTTTATAGGAAACAAAAAAATAAAATAAAATAACCAAATGACCATACAACACACAACTTTAATAGAATGGTTAAGTGCTTTTGTCTACTTATTTGTATTAGAAATCATGCCTCTATGTTTCCAGGCTTAAACAGACTTATTTCAATCACTAGTGAATTGAAGATCAGAGCGTCTAAGTTGCTAATTTAAAAATTATTGAGTGTGAGATTTTTTTACAGGTTTTATTACTAGGAAATGTGTCTATTAAATTTTATTGGTGGATTTTGCAAACACAGGGATTCCATTGGTTCTTTATCCATATTATTTATGACTGCAGGGATTGCTAACACTGTGTTTTCATTTGTTCATGTTTTTATAATATTCTACTGGTTGAACATTGGGGGTATGTGAGATGGAAAAGGTTTTTAATGGGTTTGTATTTTTCATGTGATGGTTCTGATGATGTCTAATATG
This sequence comes from Protopterus annectens, assembly GCF_019279795.1. Taxonomy (NCBI): domain Eukaryota; kingdom Metazoa; phylum Chordata; order Ceratodontiformes; family Protopteridae; genus Protopterus; species Protopterus annectens. The sequence goes on from NC_056743.1 coordinate 277,563,629, forward strand.
AATAAGTAGATGAAAGCGCTTAACCATTCTATTAAAGTCATCTGTTGGATTCTGCTGCCTGATCATTTGGTTATTTCGTTTTGTGAGTTTTTATGTTCCAGAGTCTGGGTCCAGTTTGGTGGATTCATTTACTATGAAAAAAAGTAGGTAGAACATGCAGACCCCATACAGAAAATGTTTTTGTCAGGGCTGAACACTGGGATGATGGGACAGACATTAACCAGTGAGCTACACTTTAAAGGTGTTTTTATTTTTTGTAGTACTCTGGGAAGTCTGTTCAAGCTTTTGGTCTCTCTGGTTGCACAAGTAATTCAGTGTTAGCATTGCTTGTGTTTCTCAGATGCACAGGTTTTTGTTTCTATATTATGCACCATGGCAGAGGCTTCAAAATAAACTCAGCTCATTTTTTAGTAAACAGCATAACTTCGACAAAATTGCATATAACGGTAAATACAGATCATATGGTTCTTTTAAGGGATCCACTTTTAAACACCATACTCTTTTCTTGCTAGAACAAAATGTAAATTAATAAGAATCTGAACATCTATTTTTAAAGTAATAAGTCTAAGATTAAGCCCTAAGGTGTTAGCTTGTTTATGTGGTTCATAAAGACTGAGTGAGGACTTAGTCAGCATTCACAAAGCATTAAGTAAAAGGGAGAAGGGCATAGCTTAAATGGTTTACCTCCTACAAAATAATTGCATGTATTTTTTAAAGGGTAATACATATTTCTTATTATGTTGCAGTTTGTGCTCCTGAGCCTATGCAGTTAACTGGTGCATGGTATTCTGGAAAGCCTCTTAATCTTCAGAGATGATAATACCGGAAATTTATTAAATTTCATCTGTATACTTCACTAACATTGGTACATCTGACAATACTTAAACTATCTGCTTGAATAGCAATAAATATGGGCCTAGGGCCATCCTCTGATGCACATAACAGTTTTAAGTTTACATTTTGTACTTGCCCTGACTAATGGTTTCCTTTTTTCACTAGTTCTGACTGCAGTTCAGGAAACAGTTCAGCTGATTCTCGACCAACTTCTTGTATTAAGATACGTTGATCAAGAGAACCAAAGGTGCAGGAGTAACCGACTAGGGTATGGCTGCAAGTCACTTGCTGTACTAATGTAAATGGTGAACCCTGACTACATGTTAACGTTGAACCTGCCCTTTTTATGTAAGTGTGTTGATGCAAGTCTAAAGTCTAATATATTTTGAAACATTCTTAAAGCTTGACACCATCTATTTCACCTTATAACTACACCATAGTCTTACAGAATAAACATTTCTAATTTCCCACTTGTTATTCTTCCTCTTATATAGCAGGACCATGCTGCATAACTTCCATTCGATATGACTATGTCCAAAGGTGAAGCTACTATTGTAGATTGAGTGAAAAAAGATTCAGAATTTCATTTAATTTCGACACACTCTTCATTTCTGCAAGACTATGATGCCCTGACCCGAAACAAAGTTTAAGTTATCAGCTGACATGTACAATATCTTATTGAAAAGACAATCTGTCCAGAGGAAATACATCATATTTTTCTGGAGGATAAACTGTGTTCCATCATGTATTCACCAAAATGATTTGCATCAACCCAAAGTAGGCATATGGTTCAAGTTGTTATCTGATTTTGCTAGCTAAAATATATTTTTTTTCATTTTTTTTTCCATTATATCAAGCTCCAGTCTTCATTACAAAATGTCTGTAGTGTGTATTTTTGGTGAATCCTTATTTAATTTCTGAGTTAATTGTTTTTTGAAAAAGGTTATTTTTATCTTCCAATATATATAATCACATCACAGAAATGTGTAATTGAACATATCATAGTAAATTCTTTTATATCTCTTTCTACCTTGTATTTAATTTGTAGCTGGGAAAGAATCACCTGTTTTATGAAAATATTAGTAAGATCCTTGTTTAATACTCTTAAGATGTTCTTTAATTATACGTTCATAGGTGTATAGGTTAGTACTAGCCTAGCTGCTCTCACAGGCCATTTTAAGCCTAACCAATTTCCCTTTTTGTGCTCGAAATAACCTAACCCATTTGGTTATAGATTGGCCTTATCTATCTGATGACTGATAATTGTATATTATTCCTAGTTTTAATAACTGGACTCATACCATATATAATTTGAAGGGACATATGCATGGGATAAAGCATTTAGGAGCTAAATCTGTCCATTAGTAGTACAAGGGACAGTCTTGGGGTAAATTTTCTGTTTCCTTCTAGACATCCAAACTATTCAGCTGATGATGCAGACGAGGTTTAAATCCCTAGACTGAGTATTTCTGATGCCATTTGACTTGTTGATGTGAAGTAAATCTATCAGTAATTGGTTGAAGAATGCCTTGTATGCCAGACACAGCTCACCTCTTAGCAGTCTGTAACATACCGAGTATAGTGACAACGCTCTGCATTGATCCATGTAGGACATGCTGCTTAGGTATTGTATCCTTTAAGTAAGTTATCCCTGTAAGCATTCCAGTTGTTGCATATGTCTGGACAGATAAATGCCAAAGTAGGCATTATATTCAATGACTGGCCTAGTAAGGGCTGTGCAAAGGGCAACAATGACATCCACCAATCTAGACACAATCCCTTTGTTTATAAGCTGAAGAAAATAGAAGGTCTTTCATACAACAATAGACACCTGTTGGTCAAAAGTCAGGTCACTATCCACATACATTCCCAACTCCTGAACAAATGGGTCAACTCTTAGGGGCGCACTATCATTGTGGAAGTTCCTTGGGGTAGATGACTTTCCAAAGGATGCAATAATGCATTTTTTTGGCATCTAGTTTCAGTCCATGATTTTGGCACCAGTTATTTAGTTGAGACAAACCTTCCTACTAGATGGCTAAGTCATGTGGGGATTCAATGACTGCTTCTAGCTTGCACTCATCTGCAAACTTAGTCAGACAGAGCCCTTTGGCATTTACTTTTACTGCAGAAAAATAAATTCCAAACAGGAAAGTCTCAGCACAGAATCCCTGGGGACTGTACTGGTGGGAGGTCTGTTTGTAGGGGTATCTGCTCCTGTTTTGATTATCTGCATCCTATCTGTGAGCAAGTCGATAATCCAGCAGGTGACATAAATCCCCAGTTTATTTAGCTTTTCTAGTATGGCTGCATGGGGGATTGTGTTAAAAGCTTTAGCCAGGTCAAAGTATGCAGTGTGTACCATTTTGCCTTCATCCATTGCTTTGGTGGCCATTTCAAAGAAATCCACCAGGTTGAGTAAGCATGACCTGCCCTTGAGAAATCCTTTGTAGGTTTCCTATGTCATGATTGATTAGCTCCATGATAAGTCTTTTGATGGCTTTGTGTATGAGGCCAGCCAGACTTATGAGTCTTTAATTGCATGGGTGTGTGGAATGTCCTCCCTAATGCAGGGGACTGACTATAGCTGTTCTCCATTCTCTTGGTACAAAACCTGTATGGAGGTTGAGATTGAAGAATATTGTTAGGGGTGTGGCTAATCATCTTAATGATATTCGTGCTGCATCTAGGGATATTATCAGGACCCAACAATGCAATATTATTAGCTTCTGACAGCACTTTTAGGACTTGGTCTTGTGCAATAGCTGAAGGCAAGCCAGTTTCATATATACCTTGAGGGACAGATGGAGGGGAGACACAAGTAATATTAGAGCTAGTTTTATTGCCAGTAGGTTTGTTACATCTTCAGCCTCAGTGTAGACAACATTGTTTACAATAAGCTCAGTACATTACTGCATTGTGCTTTTAAGATTACGGACATAACAAAAAATGTTTTGTGATTGTCTTTTGCTTGGGTAGCCTCAGACTTGACTTGTTTACATGCTGGTATAGTGTGGTGATGTACATTTCTGTGTATTCAGTAGTGTTAACTGGGTTTGCAGGGAACTTGATGCTTGCCAATGTATCACCTAGGAGTAGGTAGTTTGTTCTAAAGAAATTTCTAAAGGTACCTTGGATGGAGGGGATCTCTGGTTTCAGTTTCATTTTGAAGGAGACTACTTAATGGTCAGACCTAACAAGTGTTGAAGATACACAAAGGATGGTGCAAGATTCTTCCATATTAGCGAGGACAAGATCCAAGATGTTATACCCACTGGTGGGTACCCTAAATAATTGTTCTATGGTATTTGTCCCGGAATCTCTGTGCTTGTGAATAAGTGGTGGTGTAGTTATGTCTCAGTGTTTCGTCAAATAAACACAAGATGGCTTGCCTTTAGTTTCAGACTGCTTGTATAGGTTCATAGGTTCATACTAGGCTATCTGCCCTAGGGCATTTATAAGCCTAGCCAGAATGTGTTTGGCTTTCGCCACCCATTTTAAATTTATTTTGCTATGCCCTTTTTTGAGGTTAGTATACTGTGCCTCTGTCTAACAGTGACAGATCTCCCATCCACTCATCAAGATTCCTCTTGAAGAGAGTCAATGAGGGACTCTGCCTAACCTGGACTGGGATTTTATTCCAGAGTGAAGGGAGCCTCTGGGTTATGAATCTGTCCCTCCAGCATGTCCTATTTATTTCAGTGCTGAGGTTCAAGTCTCTCGATGGGATTGGATTTTCTGAGGTGCAGCATGTCCATTAATTCCGGGTTGGACATAGCTTTAGAACAGGCGGTATGCCACTGAGTAGAGCTGGAGTTTCTTTAACCGGGCAGCATATGGCATCTGTTTGAGCCCTTTGATCCTCTTGGTGAGGTACTTATGGGGTCTTTCCAGTTGCTGCAGGTGTCTGGTAAGGTACATCCCAAAAGGGGCATTGTACTCAATTATGGGCCTGATGAGGGATGAGTAAAGAGGCACGATTACCTCCCTGATCTAGATGTGAATCCCTTCATGATTAGGTGGGCTATATAAAATGTTTTTCTAACCACTTTGTTGTCAAATGAGAGATTGCTATCAACTTGGGTCCCAGGTCCCTAATTACTTCTTCTGTACTTAATGGATTACCACCTATGTGGTAATTATGACTATACACTTTTGGCATTTAACTTGAGGCCATGGCTCTGGCACCAGTTGTCTGTTTCTATGAGGCCCTTTTAGAGGATGCTTGTGTTGGCTGGAGATTGCAGTCATCTGTGAACTTGGTCAGCCACAGTCCTTCCGTGTTGGCCTGTACCGAAATATATACCGAACAAGAGAGGTCCCAGAACTGAGCCTTGTGCGACACCACTTGTAACTGGTTTGGAGTCTGACATGGCTCCAGCAATTCTAACCATGTGGGTTCTGTCCTTGAGCCAGTTTGTAATCCATCTAGTGACATAGGGGTTTATATTTAAGCTGGTGTGCTTATCTATAATGCCAGTGGGGTATTGTATCAAAGGCTTTTATGAGGTCCAGGTAGGCTGTGTGGACCACCTTCCCAATGGCCTTGGTGACTGTTTCAAAGAAATCAATCAGGTTTAAGAGGCAGGATCTGCTCTTAACAATAGGATCCAGTGTTTGTAGGTCCCCAATATCTTTATTTATGAGGTCCATGATGATCCTTTCCATAGCTTTGCAGACCAAGCTAGTCAGGCTTATGGGAGGATCCGTTGAGGCACCACCTTTATGGAGAGGGACCACTGTTGCTGCACGCCACTCTTTGGGCACATATCCTGTAGTAAGGCTGAGATTGAACAGTAGTTTTATGTTTGGGTTTAGCTCTTCTTGGAGTTCATGTAGGGCGCAGCCGGGACACCATCTGGTCCCATTGATGCTGTGTTTTCATCTGAGATGTCAGGGGCAGCACTCTGCTGGGATAGATATTTGCCCTTTTGGTGGGGAGGGGGGGGGAGAAGTTTGCACTGAACCTGTCAGCTAGGATGTTGGCAATGTCTGTGGGTTTGGTGTATTTTTGTCATTTTGGACTAATTCTGAGCATATCTGGGAATTACCACCCAGGTTCCTAACATAACTAAAGAAAGCCTTGTGATTATCCTTAGTGTCCTGTGCAATTTTAGACAATTTTATGTGTGCCTGTAGTTTTTTGCTAATACTGATCAGTGATGCCTTCCCTTTTTGGGATTTTGCTCTATCATTTAGTAGCTTCCTCCTTCTATTGTATAGTTTGTTTATGGCTGGGGTCCACCAGACAGGATGTCTGCCTTTGGAGGATTGGGTCTTGGTTTTATTTGGGATCACATGTTCCATGCATTCCTGAAGGTGTTCATAGAATGCGTTATAAAAGGATTTCTGGGTCTGGGGCGTATTTTCCACAGGCCCGGGGGCTTTGAAGGATTCCACCTCGGTTTTGAGGAGTGTGAAATTTGCTTTAGAGAAGTTTTTCACTGTGGTTTTCATATCCAGTGAGATTAGTTTATGGTCTGATCTTGCCAGTGAGGGATACACTTCTGGTCTGGAGCATAGAGTCCCCATGTTGGTGATGATCAGGTCCAGTATGTTTTCCCCTCTTGTGGGAGTGGTAACAAGTTGTTCCATAGCATTTGAGTTTATAAATTCTAGGAACCTTTGGGCTAGGGTGTTGGAGCTAGAGTAATGCTCCCAGTCTATGTTTGGGTAGTTGAATATAATGGTGTTTGGAGAGACCTTCATATTTTCCAGTGTTCTCAGGAAGGCGAGTGGGGTTCCTGGGTTTGGGAGGGTGGTCTGTAGCAGGCTATAAACTGGAAGGCAGTTTTACCCACTGTTAGTTGCACATGGATAGTCTCTGATGCTTCGTGCTTTGCCACCAACCTGGAGGTGTGGGTATCTTTGATGAGTATGAGGTATAACCTGGTAGTGCTGGGGTGCTCTCGGGAGCCCTGAACCAGGTTTCTGTTACTGCACAGATATCGATGTTCTCCATGCTAAGGAGAGTTTTGAGTGCATGCATCTTGAGGTTTAGACTTCTGGCGTTGAGTAGCATTACTCTTAGTTTCTTATCCCTTGTGATACCTATGGAGGTGGGTTTGTCTTTTGAGCCTTGCCTAAAAAGGCACTGCCCAGGGTGACAGGTGTCATATCATCCCAAACTGACAGGCATTGGATTCCCTTTGAATGACACCAGTACTTAAGCCATTTGTTGAAATTGATCATCTTGTCTTCATATTGTGGCATCATTCTTGGTGAGGGTAAGATGCTACTCAAGGTCAGGGTCATACCAGCCTGGGCTACATGCTCAGAGAGCTCCTTTATGTCTCTTTTCATGTAGTCCAGGGAGGTACATCTCAGGTCATTCACACCAGCATGGACAATGACTGAGTCATATTTGTACTTGCCTTGGAGTGACCTGAGTGCTTGTGTTATGTGGTGGATCCTAGTGCCCGACAGGCTGCTCACCGTGACCCTCTCCTTGTTCAGCCTGGTGAGCGGGACGTCAGTGTGCCAGTCACTATTACAAGTGTATCAGGTGTGTTGTTTAGTCTTAAGGGCTGTGACTGTTTGGCACACTGGCTCTGCTGCTTGGCAGATCTTTATTTAAGAGCCTCGAGTATGTTTTGTGTGATTATGTGTTTGGTTTGTAGGTCTATGTGAGACTGGAATTGTAGTGAGTGTGGTTTCCTTCTCCTCCTGACTGGTTATGCCAGTACTGAGTTGAGAGAGCTTAGCCTCCAGTTTGGCTATATGGTTGCATTTCTCACATGTGTTGGAATTTGTTGGGAGGAGGAGAGGGTTGTCTGTGTACATGAGGCAGTTGTAACATTGCCTCAAGATTCCCAGATTCACCAGCTGGACAGGAAAGGAGATTGACAACTGACCTTTGGACATGCTAGAATAATATTGGGAATTCCTTAATAATTGAAAATCAGGGCCAGTGGGGAGTGAGGGTGTAGTGCTTTTAATTTTTAGTGCTGACTTATATAATTGCTTTAGTGAGCAAGTGCCAGGTAACTTAAGTGCAATGTGTTACAGGTAACTTAAATGCAAAAATGACAAACAGTAACTTTCTTTCAAGTGAAACAAGAAAATAAGTACAGTAAGCAATGCAGATATCACTAGTGATCCACAGAAAATAAGCAAACAAACAACAAGCATATAAACAAAGCTAGATTCAGCAGGCCTGGATCTAGTAAGATACAGTTCAAATATTCAGGCACTATAAACCTTTAACCAGAAATTCCCAGCTCAGAAGGGCAGAGTCCAGCCTCTTCTCCCACAAGAGTGCAGACCACAAACCTTCTTAATGTAAAATAACTGGCCTGAAGCCCAAGTGCTTAAACCAGAACTAATACACTTTAAGAATAACAGACACTGGGCTCTCAGTCAGCAGTTCCCAACTTAGAAGGATGAAAGCTACCTGTCCTGCCACCACAGTGCATGCCACAAACCTTCCTAATGTAAAACAACAGGTCTGAAGCCCAAGTGCTTAATCCAAAAGACTTATAATGATAGCTACACTTTAATCAAGTTACTACCAAGCAGTAATAAATATAATTGAATACTTTAGAGAATGCCTGGATTAGTGCTCAAGTTACACAAACAAAGCTAGATCCAGCAGGCCTGAATCCAGTCTATGCCACAGCAAACAAGGCGCACCAACTTCAGTAAGAAGGAGTTCAGATATGCATGCACTATAAGCCTTCAACCAGAAATTCCCAGCTCAGAAGGGCAGAGTCCAGCCTCTCCTCCCACAAGAGTGCAGACCACGAACCCTCTTAATGTAAAATAACTGGCCTGAAAGCCCAAGTGCTTAAACCAGAATTAATACACTTTTAGAATAACAGACACTGAGCCCTCAATCAGCAGTTCCCAACCTAGAAGGATGTAAGCTACCTGTTCTGCCACTACAGTGCAGACCACAAACCCTCTCAGTGCAAAACAACTGGTCCGAAGCCCAAGTGTTTAAACCAAAAGGCTTAGAATGAGTTACACCAAGCAGTAATAAATACAATTGAGTACTTTTAAGATGATGCAAAAGTAAAAAAAAGTAGGTAGAAACACAAGTACAGTAAAAGCAGATGATTTTTTTTTTTTTTTCTGAACAAGTGCTGAGATCAAAGAAACAGATTTGAGTGCTGAAACTAGAAAACTGGCTATCAAGGAGTATCAAGGAGTTATCTAAAAAAACTAAATTTCAAATGTGCACAGACTGCTGTGTCTTCAAGTGGGGAAATAATACACAGGCTTGAAACTTACTGCTGCACTTGGTTCTGCCATAGATAATGTTATATATGCTGGGGTCACCACTTTTAAAGAGTTTTGTGTTATCCTCTAGCTGAACAAAAGAGAGTTGAATAGCTAAGGCACCCATTATTGATATTTCAGTATAAAGACCAACCTTTCTCCTGTATCACATTTACTGGTGACCAGAACTACTCCATCTTGGTGACCTTTGCGTAACATTTAATACCATTCTCATCCCCTTTATCTAAACACCAGTCAAGAGAACAACACCAAATCTCTTTTAAATGTCCTTCTCGTGTTCTATCTCCTTTACATGGTGTTCTCAGAATTCTTTTCCTTTTTATTACTTTTAGTTCTGAAGCACACATAACTCTTAGAACTGCTTTTTAATTTTCTTTAGTAATTTCTCCATCTGTGAAATCCTTACAAAGTGTTCTGCAATGCTTTTGTTTGCAGTATCTTGCAAGCTGCATGTTAATCCCCAACTGCATGCAAGTTGAAGATGGTTGCCACTACTTTTATATAAATACATCTTCCCCAAAAGATAGTTTGTTCTAACATTTACAACTTTGTAATGAAACAGAACCTTTACAGGTATGTATTTACATCAAATACTTTTCTATTACTGAAGGAGTACTGAAGATTTAGAAGAATTGAAGAAATGTCAGATTTCCATATTCATTATTACTATTAACAAAGACACAGAAAATCTCCAGATTCTGGACCCTACCTAGTTTGGCTTCATTAAGGGCAGGGTCTGCCTGCTCTGTCTGATGGACTTCTTTGAGAAGGTCATCAAGGCCATTTATAAGGGTAAAATAGTGCATGCCACCTACCTTGACCTGATTAAGGCATATAACACAGTACCCCACTCAAATATTATAGATAGACTCATAAAATCTGGCATAAACCTCTATGTCACTAGATGAATAACTGAATGGCTCGTGGATAGGACACATATTGTCAGAGTGGGAGAATCCACATCCAGCAAGAGTTCAGCCACCAATGGAGTGCCACAGGGTTCAGTGCTGGAACTCCTCCTGTTTGGAATATACTTCTCAGATGTTAAATGAAATGTAGATGGCCTTTGGTTGATCAAGTTTGCTGATGACTGCAAGATGGGGGCAATCATTGACTCCACAAATGATGTTGATATCCTACAGAATGGTCTGACACAGAATAATGACTGGTGTCTGAGTTATGGTCTCAAATTAAATGTGAAGAAGTGCATCATAATACCCTTTGGAAAATCAAATACCCCTGCAAATTACAACATTGATAATGTTCCCCTAAGAGTGGACCCAGTGGTGAGGGATCTGTGTGCTCAGATAGGTAGTAATCTGAGCTTTGACCACCATGTGTCCACAGTGGTGAGGAAATCCTCCTATGTGGCTCAGCTTATAAATAAAGATATTGTATCCAGATCTAAGGATGTTATAGTACTACTGTACTCAGCCCTCATCAGACCAATAATCGAGTAGCATTCAATCTTTGGTGTGTACCTCGCCAGGCAACTGCAATAGGTGGAGCATCCTCAGAGATTTTGCACCAGAAAAGTATAGGGTATAACCAGCATGTCATATGTGGACCAATAAAAGCTCTCTCACTGTATTTATCTTCCTACTGATTATTTAGGGGTGATCTGTGTCTGACCTACAAAGCAGTGTATGACTCAATCCCAATGGAAATGTTGTATATTCACAAAACTAACTGCATGAAGGTTACCTGCTCCAAAGATTTAAACCTAATTTCTGTCATGAATAGATTATGCTGGAGAGACAGATATGTGTCCCAGAGATTACCCCTGCTCTGGATTAGTCTTCCTATTCACATAAAGCCGAACCCTTCCGTGACCCTCTTCAAATACAATCTGTACCAATGGATGAGAATTTGCAAATTCACTCCTTGGATGGTGCCAATGTCCATTATGGATAGAGGCAGTCTGTACAAATTGTCAAGAACCCACTTGCTGATCCTTGTTATCTTTCCCCAGTGATTGAAAATTGGATAAAATCTGGGTAAAACTGGTTAGGCTTGTAAGGGCTCTTGAGCCATTATGAATGTAATCTCCTATGAAGCTATGAACCCAAAACTCAGAGGCTCAGTCCATTATACCAAGTGCCATTTGGGTTCTCAAGCAAATAGATCTTAGTGATTGACCTATGACATCTGGCTATTTTGTTGATAGTCATCTTGATAGCTCTTATTTATTCTAATATTCTGAAAGAGAAGTCCATAAATCTTAATGCGGAATTTTTGATAAAAGGCTTGATCCTCACTGTTATCATTCACACATGCTGAGTGAAGCACAAGGCTTAAACTTTTATCAGTTGCTGGTATTGGCATATATTGTGTGATGTCAGACTGCATTCAGTTTGTACTTCCTTTGTTCTGTGGGCACATTGGCAAAGCTAATTCCTTCTGCATATTCAGTATAAATGCTTACCCTACCTTTGAGAACCTAACGATGATCACAAATCACAAATCTTTCCATGATACTTGTGTCTGTGACATATGACATGCAACAGCATGCCACCACATCCTTGAAATGTAGTGTGTAACCATTTGCAAAGACCCCTAGTTAGTGGTTTATAGTTTCAACCAGGATACTCTAATAGTAGATATAACTAGATTATATTCATGAATAGACTCTGCTTGACATATCTTGTGTCTGCAATTTATGCATTTAAGTGGAGTTGCTTCAAGCCTTTATGGTTAACCCAACATAGATGATGCAATTGATGGTTAAGAAATAAGGAAACATGGTCCAAAGTTATCATAATATTTGTAGTTCTCTCTTTGGATGTATATAGACCATCAAAGCAATATAGGCCTGCATTCCATCCACCAGATACTCAGCCCTGAGTGAAGCAAGAGGCTTGAGCTTTTACCAGCTCATATTATTTGCATACTATGATGCATGGTTGGCCAAATCACAAATGTTAGAGATGGGCATCTCTAAAAATACTAGTGTGAGCAATTTGGTGAAACCCCACCTACTTTTCTAAAATTCTTTATAAAGCACTGATAGCTTTTTATGTGATATTTGCCCCTCTGTGAATTATAACAACAAACACTCTGCCTTGTACATTTTTTCCCATATGCTTATTCTGCCACTGTCTCTATATGAACCATGATTTAAATCAGGCATCTTTATAATGGTTTAGACCTGGTTTTGACAGAATTTACTAATTTGATAGCTATTTATGGACTAATATTTATAATGGGCCTGTTATGCTGACTATGACTATCCTATGTTAGAATTTCCCATGTGATCTCTTCTTTAGCTCAGCAGTATCAGCAATTTTAGCCATTGTGCATAACCCACAGGTTCCCGTTGAAGTTTTATTTAGAGATATGTCATTAGCAATGTATTTCTGCACTGACAGCTTAGCTTTCAAGACTTTGTCCTGCTCAGGTTTGCCAAAGTGGAACTGGAAACTAGGAATAGACTTAATTTCTAATGTCTCTTCCTTTTGGAGTATCTTCTAATTTTTGAAGTTCTGTGAGCTCCTGCTGCTTTAAGAACAGCCTCAAGCCAACCTTTTCATTAAATATTGAAGCTCATGACCATGTTAAAAGTTGAAAGCTTCTGTCACATATGTGTGGAATAGGTTGTTTTGCTGATTTATACAGATGAAGAGGATATGACTGATGCCTCTTTACTAGAATAATGACTGTAAGTGTAAAACGCTGTGTGTCTGCATTAAGTTTATCAGACTTTACATTATTCCTTAATATTTGTAATCTGCCTCTATTTATTTTTGTATATTTCTAGTCTCTACAAAAAGAATGGCAATGTTCTGATGGATTACCCGATTATGATAATTTTTCAATTAAATCAGTGGTTATCATAGGTTACAATTACATGTGAGTAATTATATCGCTTGAATTAAGATATTTTTGTATTAGCAGAACTTGGAGAAATCTATGAGGTTATTAGTCTGGGTAAAAAAGCTTATGTACTCCAGTTCTATTTCTTTGGTTAAAAAAGTGTGTTGGTTTAAAACCAACAGTCACAATGACACAGGTCAGATGACTTGATTTAGATGCCACAAGCAATAATTGAGGCGTGGCTTCATGACTCTACTAGAGGCATACCTAAGGGTGCTGACTAGTGCCAATATTAATTCCCATCTACATGTTATTTATAAAGTTTGTGACAGTGAAGGTGGGGGAGGAGGAAATTAGCAAGACAATGGTTAATGTTGGAGGTGTCATATTGTTACTTGGAGGTGTCAAGTAATGCTGTTAATGTACTCTTCTCAATAGTTTTACCTAGGTGATTTCATTGAGGAGATTTGTTGATTGATTTTGTTGATGAAATGAGATGAAGGTTTGGTCTCCTCTCTAGTAAATGGGAAGGCTAAATCACACAACACCACACATATCCATCTCTTCATTAGTTTACTTGCTTGTCCTCAGTAATCCTCATGAAGAGGAATGCTGAGTAGTCATACATGGCTGCTGTCTTAGTCAAATCTTGATTATTCTGAGAAATATGCTTGATGCATCATTGATTAGTTCAGGTTTTTAAAAGGGAATTGAAAAAAAAAGCAGCAAATGCATCAGCCATTGTATTGTGGTCTTTGAGTGGAAGATAATCAACTACAATTAGTTAAATGCCATCATTTTGTCATGACTTGTAAGATAACTCAAGCTGTGCAAAACAAGTATATGTTTTAAATATCCATTGTTCTTTGGCTATAGAGCATGTAGCTTCCCCATCACTGAGTTCCCTTACACATTTATTTCTTAGCTTTGTGAGTGCAACACTCTGGGTAGGCTTGCAACACTGCTTGCTTGAATGTGGCCAAGTCAGTGTCTCTATCTTGTGTTTATTTTGAAACTGAGAGAATACAATACAAATAGATGGACTACCTCTAATCTTTTTTTCTAAGTAGAAAATGTTTATTTTACTGGAAGTTGAGAACTATTTGAATGTTATTAAGCATGAAGACATGGGTCAGGTTATTGGGGAGATGGACCCATGCCATCATGCAGGGTTTAGCGCAATGCACATATATCACTGCAAAGCAGAATGATCATGTGCAGGTACAATACTGTTCGTATTTGAATCTCTTCCTTAAGGGAGGAAAGGTGATGGGACAGCAATAACATAAGCTGGGGGACCCAACTAAGGTGTTTTTGTTTGAAGGATCACAATGTAAGATGTAGTCCAGTAAAATTATTATCTGTCTGATGTCCATTTAAGACTACAAATGTCATGTATAACTATATCCTTCTTGAGTCTAATTTTGCCATCAGCAAAATAAATCTATTTCTGCCATTGTTTTTGTTTAATTTGTATTCTGATGAGATCCAGAAAAAAAGTTTTCACTTGAACTTCAAACAATATCATTCCTGAGGCTTGCACCCTCTCCATCCTTATTTGCACTATGCCCGGCTCAATCCCCCCATATTTTGGAGGTTGCTTTGGGAGGGCATTTATCTTATTGTTGTGATCTTTGTTCTGTAGACTATCTATTTCTTGATGACCCCAGGTTGCTCATTACAAAGTAATGGACTTTTGTTTACTACTACTATTAATAATAATAATAATAATAATAATAATAACTGGAAAAATAACGTTATTCTTTACCCTTTATTTATTGACTTTTTTTACTCAGCCATTCTGTATGGGATGCTTTTCCCTCCACCTCCTTTTAGCAAGGGGTTAAGGACTACTGCCTTTCCGTAACACATGAACTGTGCATGCTTGGTTGCTTTCACCTTATTGTGCTTTTTTGTCATACTAAATGTCTCTCTTCTCTTTGTAGTTTTAAGTATCCTCCTGAGGTATAAGGCTGTTCAATGACCTGCAACTCACAGCATCAAAACAGAACAAACATAATTATTGAATGCAAATTATTCAAAACATGGTATAATAATATTTTTGAATAAAAATAATCATCTATAATAAAAGAATGTTTGTACCTTTGTACCACTCAGTGTAGACATTGTGTCCAACCTAGCTAAAGTATAACTTTGCAGTCTGACAAGCAGCTTATGACATAATAGCATGAAGGACGCATGCTTGTTGCTTGCCAACAAACAGAGCAACAGAGGTGTGACCTGTTTCCAGTTTCAGGCAGGAAGAGACTGTGTCTCAGTTCAGTAAGCAGCAAACCTTTGTAACTTACTGAAGCATGTACTGAATGGCATATTTAGAAAATGAGAAACAGAGTTTGCACATACACATACACAGACACTTGTTATGGCAAAAAGCATACTTTGAATGGTAAATCAGACTTCTACAGCAAACATAAAGCAGGTCAGAGATGCAAATGGCAGATAAGTTAGAATGAAGCAGAAAGAAGCCACAAAATGATACTTCTTTGCAATCACTGCTCTACCCAGAAAAAAACAACAGTAGGACAGTTCTTGTGTGCCATAAAATACATGTCTCAGCAACTATAGAATAGCAAGCCAGTATGGTTAAATGTTTTATCTATGAGTACAAAGAATTGTGTAGTGTCCTGCTGCCCCATTACTAAAACAAATTGTACATCTCAAACTCAGAAACAATCTCTTCCACACTCATATTATATATTTTTTCATTTACTTCATGTAAAACACTTGACACTTAAGCTTAATGATTTACAAGTTGAAAACAACAATTCACAGTGAATGTTTAAAGTCAAATATAAACTGAGTATGTAACAAATCTTAAAATATTTGAAGTAAATCTAGTTGCGCCTACTGAAAAGCTCAGTATTTGAAATATTGCACAAATACCCAATTGTATAATAGTCTGTACTAAAAAGATTAAATTAAGGGGACTTTCTAAAGGATGTTTCCATTTCCCAGATCAGGGGCGTTAGTTGTTTCCAGAGAAATGGGGCAAGGTGTGAAACACAAATCTTGGCTGATGTCTCAAAGTAAGTCCTTCGAAAAGCCAGCAGCTTTGGACTTAATGGCAATCTGTGTTTTGGGGACAAAGGTCCTTAGCAGCTCTTTTAGATAAGCTGGACCCAGATCATATCAGATACGGAAAATAAGGCTAAGGATCTTGAATACACATCTGGCCACCAGTGACAGACTGTAGAGATTCCAGATCACGAATGTGATTGCATGTTCTAGCTCAATGCCTAGCAGCAGAAACCCGCATCAGATGTGTGAGGGCTACATCGCCATCTGACAGTCCAGCTTGGCACTGTAAAAGTCATGACAGGACAACACTACAATTATTTTCAAGTACCCCTATCTCTGGAGAGGGCACACAGAGCTTGATCTAGGTAGTAATTTTAAGATAGAAGTAAGATGTCTTAACAATGGTTGACTCCCGGTACCTTAGTGTCAGTCTCCCATCAGTAACAATGCTGAAACCATAGAAATTCAAAGTACGAAGATCCTACACTCCGAATCCAGAGGACCACAGCTGATGCAAAACCACACTGTTGCAGAAATGTATGTAGACTGATGCCAATCACCCTTCAGCAAAAAACAAATGCCACGACCCAAATGAGGGAATAAATTCTACGAAACCTTTTATTCACACAAAACAAAGTTGAACACAAGCGCTTTCACCCGGTATTACAGTACAAGTAGTAGTACAAGTGCTCATAAATCCTTTGTTTTAATGCCCTTTCAGTCTTGCCCACATAAAAAGCTGGGCAAGCCTGGCAAAGAACGTAGGATTTACGAGCACTTGTATGACATTAAGAAAAAGAAAGAAACGAATGCCTTTTACAAGCATTCCCTGACTTGTCCAGAGATGTCCATCCTTTTCTTTGTCATAGATAGGGTTGTGCAAGATCAGAGGGGAGGCGATTGGGAAACCATACTAGATACCAGGGAGCTGATATGGCAATTAAAATTGAACGCCACAAAATTCCCAGGATTGAATGACAGTTTAAGTTTGGCATGCATACTTAAGAAGAGGAGAAAGAATTTGTAATTGGTGGGGGGAATGGTTCAATTTTGGTTCTATATCAAATTGTAAATTTAATAATTTGGACAAGCTTAAAAAGCGATTAAACATCTCCCAACAGAGTCTGAACAAAGAACTGAGCAGCATGCTAGTAGGCAACTTCACATCATTCATTTACCTAGGTTCTTTATCTATTAGATGATGGAATGAATGTAAATTTACTGCTTCAAAAAGTTTTTTAATGTGTATTTTTAACATGGTTTTAAGACGTTTTAGAAAGTGCATCAGAGGCGTGTTCAACTAGTATATAATTTTTAACATTAAAGTACTTAACATTAGTCATGTTGTGCAACAGGATGCTTTTAAAAGACTGTGTTAAAACAATTTTTAAAAGGTCTGAAGACACAGTCAGTTGTACATGTTAAAATGTACGTAATAGCGGGTGATGCAAAGGGTAAACATAGTTTTTTTGTACAACCTTATACAAAAATTGTTTGTCAAGCATTGAAGGTTTCAACGCTGTTTGCATTGTCAATTGACTTTTAATTAATTTAATATGTTGATTGGTTAATTTAAGAACACAGTTCTTACGCACTATAAAAGAACTGAGTGCAGTAACATTTAGTACACTTGAAAAAGCCCGGTAATACTGGGCGAAAGCGCTTGTGTTCAACTTTGTTTTGTGTGAATAAAAGGTTTCGTAGAATTTATTCCCTCATTTGGGTCATGGCATTTGTTTTTTGCTGAAGGGTGATTGGCATCAGTCTACATACGTTTCTACAACAGTGTGGTTTCGCATCAGCTGTGGTTCTCTGGATTCGGAGTGTAGGATCTTCGTACTTTGAATTTCTGTGTTTTTGTGCTACTCCTTTGAATGCTGAAACCACAAATGTAAGAAACAAATTCCCACAAGTTCCCATCATAAATGACAATGGTTAAAGCAGAAGTAGATTTGATGGACAAATGACAGTCTACACAGCACTGTCTTATTCTTATCTGGGTTTAGTTTCAGTCATTTAGATGTCATTCAGTCGAGAATGGAATCCAAGCAGTCTTTCACAGATGAAAAATCATCAAATTCCCTGAAGAAAAACATGGGTAGAGCTGAATATAATTTAAAAAGTGATGTGATATTCTTCATTTAGGGTCTTGGCCCTGTGGCATGTGGGGATGAAGCCCTAACTACAAACCCGATGACCTATGTGAGATTAGTGACATGGACATCAGAAGGACTAGGTCGAGCAAGATGAGCTTGAGCAGATAGTCTCATTGCATTGTTGACACACTGAAGTGGCTGGGTTCATCTACTAACTATAACAGCCACACTGGTTCATTCTGCATCGGGCATTGACCTACCTGTTAATTTAGGAACATGCTCACCTCCTGCATCATCCAGGCAGATTTGGTGAGTCTGCAGGCAGTTCTGAAAAGGGAAGGTTAGGCCTCTCTAAGGATCTAGCAAGCTGCCCCACTCCCTACCACTTGGGTCTCATGACTGGAGGAATTTGTAGGCTGATTTGGCTTCTAGACCAGGTAGAAATGGGACAAAGGCATCTCATCTGGCCCAAGGATGGCTGTCACCTACCATGTGGAACAAATGGACTAATTGCATACAGGTGTTGGTACCATCCAGTAGGGTCCCATAGAGGTAGGGATGGTAAAAAAGAAATGTCCTTCTTTACCATAAACTCCCTTAGCAGCAGCATACACATAATGGGAAACAAGGGACCCAAAACTGGACCATGGGTAACAGTCAGAGGAATTTTTCCTTGACAAGGCACACTGAATATGGCAG
This sequence comes from Protopterus annectens, assembly GCF_019279795.1. Taxonomy (NCBI): domain Eukaryota; kingdom Metazoa; phylum Chordata; order Ceratodontiformes; family Protopteridae; genus Protopterus; species Protopterus annectens. The sequence goes on from NC_056743.1 coordinate 277,582,351, forward strand.
AATAAAATCAATCCAGGGACCATAGTACCATAGTAGGTAACCCACAGTGTACCCCTAGTGTTCAGTCAGGATCACATGATCCACAATATCAAAAGTAGGTAGGAGATCAAGAAAAAATATAACATACTTTCTTTGAACCTTCATTAATAGAAGGTCATTAACCACCTGAATGAGCGTATTCTGTATGCTGTGTAGATCTAAATCCAAACTCCTATTGATCTAGTAAGTCATGTGACATTATTTAGAAATGCAGCTACTTATAGACAACAATAATCTTATCCACAAAGGGAAGATTAGAAATAGAGTAATAATTCTCTATTATAGAATGCTGCAGATTTAAGCAGATTTTAAATACTTTATTCCTATAAAGCAGCAAATTCATAGTTTATCAACACATATAAACCAAGCCATGTTAATGCAATCATTTAAAATGCACACCACATTTAGGAATGGTATCTGATTTTGCTTTACAAATATTCTGCTCTGCATTTAAAAGACTCATCTTACATTATTTGTTAACAGCATGTGACGCCCCTGCACTGGCCCAGTAATCAAGCAGCCTCAATCCTCACCAGTGGCAACAGCAGGGGACATACACACTGGGAGGATAACAAGTACACACACAGTAAAGTGCAATTTCCCTTAAGAGCACATGGAGGTCACAGTCAGTCTGGGGCTGGTTCTCCCTCTTAGTCCAGATCCCCAGTAAGACTCCCCACTGGCACAGCTATAGGGTTGAGGTCTCAGCTGAGTGGCCAAGCCAAAACATCCAGCACTCTCTCTGTCTGACCAGTGCTTAGTGTCCCTGCACAAGTAGCTCATACACACACACACACACACACACACACACACACACACACACACACACACACACACACACACACACACACACACACACACACACACTTTGAGGTTTGATTGATATACAAACTCACACACACTCCTGGCAAATGCTGGCACAGGTTTACTAGCTATGCCTCCTTCTGCCCAGACTATAAGGTAGTTTCCACTGCCACCAACCACTCTTATCAACTACTTAAGGCCCTTAATAAAGGGTGTTCAGTCCTAATGTGTAATGTTACTCTTAATCCAAATGGTAGTCTGACCAAGACTTATAAGGCTATTTAGGACTGGCATGTACAGTGTCACCAAATACATATCCAAGCACTCTAAGAGCTTAAATATGTCTCACAAATATCAGCCACAGAGATAGGTTTAAATATATTTAATAATTAATAACAGAACAAGACAATACTCAGTAAATCAACACATAACTTAAGAGTTAAAAATTACAGGAAATATTTTAAAACAACATTGCAAGACATTCACAAATAAATGCAGAAAACATCTAAACTAATTTTACTATATTTCTATCTATACCTAAAAGCGATAGTATGTCTTAAATCTTACTTACAGCAAGGCAAGTGCAGATGTTGATGATGAGTGGATGTTCTTGCTAGGTCCAAGACAAAATACAAAATGCTGAGAGGGTTCTTAAATTAATATCAAATATTACTTCTGGTCGACTTGTATGACATCATTTTTTGTCACCTGACTTCAGTTCCAGGGCTAAAACAGAAACTAACAGAATTTAACATCTCTGTGTGAAAAAATACATTTCTCTCAGATATTTGCAGATCTTGGAAGTCATAAAACAATAAAACACTTTTACATTTTAAAACTAGCAATTACTTCTCTTTCAAGACAATACAAAAATGTGTGTCTGCTACACTTAAACTGAGAGAGAACCTTTATCCTTTATAGCGCAATCATAAAGTAATTTAATTTCAACTTATTTTTTGACATTTTGCAAGTTAACCCTTTTATGTTCTAGTTCCCATTGTTAAAACATACATTTGCACAGGTATATAGTTTATATGCATTTCTGTTCTAAGTCAGCAAGGCATGCTGTGGTTAAATTTTAGCTCAGTATATAACATGCAGTTCTGTATAAATCATATCAATATTCACGAATGACATAGAATTATTTACAAAATTCCAGATAGCTGGGCTGGCAATATTTCCCTATATCACACAGCCTTTAGAATAAATGTTTGGTGAATAAATAATATTTGCTTATCTACAACATAGCAACTATGTCTTTTCTGAGGTGTGGTTGAAATTAGTCCATTTTGATTAGTCCACTAACCTGGTTAACAAACTTAAATAAATTAATGTGTTTCAAAAATATAAAGAAACCATTCTTTCCATTTAAAGCTCCCTTCACATATTTTTATTTGTTCCATATTCTAAGAGGCATTGGTCGATATTCAGGGAAAGGATGTGATTTGTTTTCTGATGATGATGGCAGCAGTGAAGACAGAGTATTCCTGCACATTACTGAAGAACCATGTTTGAATGATTGCTTGAATGCCCTAGGGGGTTGGTGTAGGGAGGGATACGTAATTAAGTAATAACTATAATGTGTTCTTAAAGGAGATGGGGACAATTCACATGCAAACATCCCTGATGTCTTCGTTTATCATGCCTTCATAAATTACAGATAATTTCAGTGAGTCATGCCAGGCTTTAGAGTTTCACACTTCATAGCCTTTACTCAGTCCTTGGTAGTACAAATACTGTTATATTACTGACTTTCTATGTTTGTAGGAAGAGTGATTAAGATCTGTCCTTGATTTGTCCATCTATTAATATTGCCATTTTCTTGATTTCTTGTGCTATGAGGTTGAGAGGCATGTCTAATGTTCCCTTTTCCTCCCTGTCATATTCCATAAACTTTTGCAGGCATTGTATAACCCCCAAGATCCTCAACATATGTCAGAAAATCCCTGTTGCACTAACTGGGTTAATGCAGAGTTAATAGTTAATTAATAGAGGGTTAATAGTAAGGCACCCCTATTTGTAGCTGATTTTTAAAACTATTATTATTAATTTATTTTTGTTTGTTTATTCCATCCTTCATTTTTAGTGGTGGTGAAGTGGAATAATATCATCTGTGGAAAGTGAATGGGTACGATGTTAGAGTCTCTTTTAGTACTTTTAAAATATTCTATTATAGTATCTCTGGTGTCTACTTGTTCTCTACAATAGTTTGTATTTATTTTTAATTAAGGGCCTTTAAGTCATGATATATAGAGAAACCTGATGTCCAGTGTTCCCCCAACCCACATTTCCCTGTCTAGTGTTTCCTCCACCCCTGTTATGTTTAAGTGCCATTGTGTAGTGAGAATTTATTCATGTTGTCTAGTGTTTCTCCCTATATCTGTTGTGTTTATGTTCCATTACAGCATGACAAATTACATCAGGTGCCTAGTGATCCCCTGACCCACGTCTGTCCAGTTATTCCTGATGGTTAGTGATTCCCCAATTCCACACACACACACTCACACACACACACACACACACACACACACACACACACACACACACACACACACACACACACACACACACACACACACACACACACACACACACACACACACACACACACACACACTCTCACACATACAGTCCCTCACCTATATAAATATAAATATATATATATATATATATATATATATATATATATATATATATAAAACACATGCACACATTCCTTAACATTTCCAAACCATTAAAGTCCCCTGCACTTACTTCTACCATGATGGATGACCAATGCCTTTTAGCTGTGCTCATTACCATGAATGTCCAGTAGCATCCATGATAAGGTACACAGCTGAGCAATTCTATGAATTACTTACCTCTGTAAATTCCTTCCCACAGGCAGTTTTAAGAAAGAACACATGGCTAATTAGCATATGCTTCTGATCCGAACACCTCATTAGTATTTAGCACTGCCGTAGAGGCAGCCCACCACAGTGCTGCTCATCTTTCTGTTGCAGCTCTACTTTGGGGCTGTCTCTGAATGGCTTAATGTATTTTTGGCACTCCTACCTCCTAAATAATTTCCTGATGTTCTTTTAGTGACAGTTCCTACTATACCAGCATGTAATGTTCCACTAGCAAGTTTTAATATAAATTCTGCAGTCAGTAAACTTAACTGGAAGGTTCAGATTTATAGATGGAAAAATATATAGATGCAAGACCCAATTTTATGCAGTTTTAGTTTATGTACTACTGAACAAACAAAATGCATGGCTCAGAACTATGTGGAAAGACAGAATTGCAAACTAATATTCACATCTGAGAGTTACTGGTATGTTGTACTGTATGCAGAAGGAAGAAAAATATCACTAATAGCACAGGCCAAGCTATTCATTATGGCATAACCTTCCTATGATATGACTTTACTGACAATAAACAAATCTATATATTAAAACAGTCATCCGACAGAAAGCTTCATGCACAATTACATGTATTAAGTACATACTACATAAAACCACGTCTTTCATGGTGCCAGCTGTATAGTTTATTCTTCTAACTGCACACATTCCATTGTAACTACTAGCAGAATTAAACTCTTATGGCTGAAAATATGAATGAAAGTTCTAGATGATCAAATTACAGCCTTCTTTAATCAACATTTTGTCCAATTCTGTATATCTTTTACATTTCTGTTTTCCCTTTAGTATTCATTTATCATTTATATTTTTTGTTTATTTTGTTTTCTCTGGCTTATTCTTGATACAATACCATTCTCACTTAATACTTTCTTAATTATTGCTGTTGCAGAAGAATGCTTCATTTTGGTGCCTGTAGTAATAAATGCCTTTATTAACTGTGCTCGTCTTTGTTGTTGCTCATGACAAACACAAATACAAATATGAATATGCAAGCAAAACAGCCAATTTGATGTGAGAAAATGCTGAAAGCAAATAGGATATATCATCCTGGTTATCCAGCCACTTTTTCATGTTGATCCTGTTATGTAGTCACAGGTCATATCTCAGTAAATGAAAGCGCTTAACTTTGCTAAGTAACCTGTGGATGCATAACCATATCAGTGTGGCAGGTATAAAATGATCGGGTGCAAGATAAAGATAGAGTAGGCTGCCAAATATTAAATCTATTATGGCCATATATAGCATCTCCCTTACTTTTAAAGGCTGATAGGCTTTCACTTTTTCTGAATGTAAGTTGGTTCTTAGACTCAGCCACCCTATCAGAGATCCATCAGTTAGTGGAAACAATTCTTGGCAAATTATATGAATTCTCTCTACTACTTCTCCATAGACTCATGCATTCCCAAAAGCAATCATTATTCCAGGCATGGTAAATAGTTATTACGTCTCCTCTTTATTATTATTGTATTTGTAGCTGAATAAGGATTTAGTTTTTGCAATTGTTCATCATAAGGGAGTGTCTTGAGTCCCTGAATAGTTTTAGTAAATCTTCTACTCTTCATAGCTACTTGACTTTCGGTTATTATTATAGCCCAGAATCAAGCATACTAAAGATGTAAAGACCCATTTAATCATGTTTGGGCTTCTAGATATTAGGAATTGCTAAATAATGCAGATGGTCTTGCTACAGTTATTTAGTAAGTGGTCCACATGCAAACTGAAATATTTTTTTATCTACTATTACATTTCTAATTTTCTTTTGAATTCACATCAATTTCATAATTATATACAAAAGTACCCTTCAAAGCACATGAATTTTATTTAATTTGTGTTGGAGACAGACTACAAGTAATAAATTATTTACCAATGCCATCTAACACATTTTGCAATGTCTGACAACTATTGTTATTTGTTACTTCCCCTGCTTTTTAAATCATTAGCATAATATCTATGAAAATATTATGTGGTACTGGACTATTGGTTATATATGCACCAAACAGATAGTGACCTAAAACAGAGCTCTGAGCGACCCCTCTACCATAGCCTTGTTTCTTGCCATTTACTCCATCGGGGCTGCTTTCCATTTTCTTCTGTTTATCAGTTCTATCAGCCGTGATAAATATAACATTGCAGACTAAGATTCTCTGCCTTGCTTATCACTGTTTGATGATCAACACAGTCAAAAGCATCTGTGAGATCTTTATAAATTACACAGGAAGATATTTGTAAAATGCTGCTATGATGAAATTATAGAAATATTGGCTGTATGTTGTAACAGATCTCCCTTTGGTAAAACTATATTGTTGAATATTGACAATTTCATCTTCTATATGTTTCTCAATAATAAAGAAAGCACTTTTTTCCCATTATTTATCCTGTACAAGAAAGAAGGCTAATTGGTCTGTATGTATTAATATGTCTTCAGTCAAGAGGTCTATCAGGCTCTCTTCCATAGTGCTATATTTTTAACTTTGACTTTACTGTTGGAATCTATCTATGGTAAGTTTTAAAATGTTCTATGAATATCTTAATGTTCTTTAAATCCAAATGATATCCCTTCCACTGTATAGAGTACATATACATACTGATTTTTCCATATATTTTTATACATCTTAAGGATATTATCTTGTCATTTAATGTTCTTAATAATCTCTGTCCCACTGCTCATTTGCTCTTGTTTCACCTATGCCTGTATTTCCTTTTCTAATTTGTTTCCTTTTTACCAAGTTTTTTTTTAAATATTTGTCATTTCTTCAACAGATAATTTATTGTTATTAACATTTACACTCTTTCCCTTATATCCAATAAACTTATATATCCACAAAGCTCCTTTGATCATTATTGCTTTTCTAATATTTTCTAAGCTGTCCCTTGTCATATTTCTGTAACACTTGTTACAAATCATAAATATTTAACAAATGTAAACAAATCAATTTATTTAATAATTTGTCTCTTATTAATATGTAATGTTACTGGGAAATAGAAAAGATGCTGCAAATGCAGTAATAAAAATTAACCTTAAAGTTTGTAAGACATTTCCACATCTGACAGCTGTTTAACATGACAACTGTCTACTTCATAATATCAGAGCTGAATATCCACATTTTGGAAAATAAATGGTGTGTATTTCTGTGTGTGTGCACGCTGCCGCGTGTGAGAATCTGACGGAAAGAAGCAGTCTAATCAGAAGGACTGTTTTTTTCTCCTATAATTACTTATTTTTCAGTTCCTTACTAATTCTATTCATATTTATTTGTAAATCTGTACTATTGCATTGGCCCATCTTTATGCACTCTGGGATATGGGTTATGTCCTTATCAGTGCAAACACAGGTGAAAAAGGATGTTCTGACTCGGAATACCCTTATGCTCTTACAAGAGCATAACTTCACACCTCTGCATGTTAATACCTGCATATTACTCTCTGCTGTCTCAAAGCTGCATTCAACTTCCAAAGGTTCACATATTTAGGCAAGATCCAATACTAAGTATTTATATGTTGACTGTTGATAAAGTTGTGTAACATTCTTAAACTTTCTCCTGAGGAAGAAAATCCTTAAATTGTTTTGCTATCAACTTTAAGTGAGAACATTACAAAGAAGCTGGAAATTGACAGAAAAAACAGTATAAGAATTATTTTTACTCCTAAATTTCCTAATTATTCACTGCCTTCATTTTTGTTTTTTAATTTTGACATGATTATCTTCTGTTGATCCCAAGCTGTGTGAACTCTTTGACCCCTTAAGCAAACCATCCATAGTTTATTGTGTTTTTTGTTAATGAATCCCTCATCATCACTATCAACCCCAACTCTCTTTTCCCCATTTTTCTACATGGGACAAGGCATTGCTTCAAATGTCACCATGTTTCTCAATTCACTGTCATTCTCCTACCTTCTTCAATGGTCATGACTGATTGTCAGATGTCATCTCTCACACACAATACATCCTCTTGCCTTCTTATCTCTCCAAAATCTTCTTTACTATTTTGTCTTTTGCTTTCACATGAATCCAAACTGGTGTAACCTGTTCTCTTTGACCTTTTCTGTAATTGGAAATACTTTGACATCTGCTGCCAATGTCCTTACTTCATCCTCTGCCCCACAGAGTGCTTCCTACCTCCCATCTGAAACAATGCATCTCCATCACTTCTATCTTCTTCGACTGCTCTGTCTTCACTATCCAGATAAATGTATCAAAAAGTAATATTGGTCACGCCACTGTTTTGTACACCCTAACTTTCAGCTTCTTTGGCATTCTTTTGTCATATATTATCCCTGACACTTTGTTCAAGTTGGCTGCAGCCCCTCTGATTCTAGCTTTGACCTCCTAATTCAGACTTCCCTTCTACTCAACCAGATTTTCCAGTTACTTGAAGCTGTTAACCTGTGCCAATACTTTGCCTTTTATCTCAGTTTTCAGCTTTTCCTGATTTCCGCATTTGTTGTCATGACAACTGTCTTGTCTGTATGCAGTCTGTACCCAGTCTCATCCCATGTGCTTCCAATTTTGCATTTCATTCCACTAACATGTCCTGAAGTTCTTGTTCACAGACTTCTTGTAATGCCACATTGTCTGCATTATCTGTTGATATGTCCGCTCCAACATGTAGTCTATTAAAAATATGAACAGCAGTGAACTCAGAGCCCCATCCTGATGCACCCTTACCCCCGTTGGGAACTCCCTCTCTTAGTACAAGCACAGTTTCATATGTGTGTCATGGGGTACCTGTACATGGCCTGCACTAACTCTACCAATATTCTGAGAAATCAAACCCTGCAGTACTGCACATATCAGCCCAGTGAATCCCTCAGTCTTATGGCAATAAGTATTTCTTCATACTACTATGTACCTTCAACTTATTAGCCTCATCCCATATTGCTTTATCACTGAGCATTTTGTTTGAAAGATGCAGCTGTTTACTATTTCCATCTCTGAAAATGTGAAGATTACCTTTATCTGTTGGTGTCTTGTCTCTTCATCACACTTCATTTGCCAATTTTTAGCGGAGGCCTGGGGAGAAACGCTCCAAACACATCTTTGTAACGTAACTGTTACTTCATCATCTGCTATTATTGTGTTGTTTTTCTATGGTCGTGAGTCTATGTAGTGACCAAAAGGAGTTGGTCAGGTCATGGATGCAAGCAGCAGAAATGAGGTTCCTTCTCAAGGTAGTTGATCCAATTTCTGTGACAGAAGTTCCTGGTAATACAGGAAGATCTCAAAATAAAATCACGCTCCTTCGTGCTGAGTCAAATTAGTTGAGGTTATTTGGGCAGCTGTCTCTCAGAGGACTTGTGCTTAATGGGAAATTAATCCTGAGGTATATCCATGTAGGATGGATTATATCTCACAGCTTGCCTTGGAATGTGTGGTGACCCCAATGGATATGCCAGGTATTAGAGAAGGTGCTAGAACAGTCTAATCTACCTTTCTTGGCTTGCTATCACCATGGCCCTCATTAAGAAAAGTGGCTTAGAAATGAATTATTGATTAATATATTCCATGGGGAATAGCTTATAAAATTTCAATGTGTGGAATAACACAGCCCTGTCTATGTCAGGCATCTGTTGTTATATTGTATTGGTGATGTAATAAGAATAGAACAGACCAGGTGAAGCAAGCATTCCTTTGCAGCATCAGACAAAATGTTGATACAAGAATGCATTTAAAGTTGTGCTTGCCTAATTCATCATTTTCTAGTCAAGACATGTTCTAATCAAAACTTTAGGAGTACAAGTAAAATTTCCATAATAATTTATGAGCTACCCAGTCAGTATAATAAACAACACATTTTTAATTGTTTAATAGCTTCACATTTCCTTCCTCATGTCTGACTTTTTTGCATTTATATTTCTTTTTTCTATGTGTACTGAAAGTCAATCTTTTCTGACAAGCTTTTCTAGTAAAATGCAAGTACTCTTGACATTCCATTTTTAAAGTTCTTTTTCACTATTCATTCCCCATTATTTGTTATTACCATCTTGCCCCTTAAAAGTCAGGTGCATTTGCTTCCCTTCACTGGAAATGAGAGCTGACTGAGAGGGAATATCATTTAGAAATCCCCCAGGGTTTTCTGATGAGCCCTAACAATACAACATTGCTAGCTAATATGTGTTGCTTTTTTTTTTTGCATGATGGTGCTGCGAAATCTCCCTTCCTAATAGCTGAAGCAGCTTGGCACACATAAGAAACAAACATCACCCATCTGAGTGCTGCATGTCATTCTCCCATCTTCTTGTAGGATACAACATTCTAGCAGTGTAAAATATTGTCTCTACAAATACATTCATTTATCCAGTTAGCAACCCATTTTTCAGTATCTCTTGTCATTGCTATTTTTTGTGTTTAGCTAAGCAGCATATAGGTTCATAGGTTCATAGGAAGGTACTAGGCTATCGGCCTCAGGGCATAAGTAAGCCTAGCCAAAAGTGTCTTGACTTTCGCCACCCATGTAGATTAAATTCCTGCCCCTCTATCGAGCAGAGCCATAGACATGATTCCAGGGGTGAATTTCCTATTACCAATCCACTCATCAAGGTTTTTCTTGAAGAGTGCTAATGATGAGCTCTGCTTGATGTGGATGGGAATTTTGTTCCAGAGCATTGGAAGTCTCTGGGTCAAGAATCTATCCCTCCAGCATGTCCTATTTATTGATGTGGTGAGGTTTAGGTCCCTAGAGCATGTAAATTGGGAAGACTGGGATTTTTTAAGTGGAGCATGTCCATTAATTCTGGGTTTGACATAGCTTTGTATGTCAGACAGAGATCTCCTCAGAGTAAGCGGTATGCGACCGAGTAGAGTTGGAGTTTCTTGAGCCTGTCAGCATAGGACAACTGTTTGAGGCCAGCAATCCTCTTGGTGAGGTACTTTTGGGGCCTCTCCAGTTGTTGCAGGTGTCTTGTGAGGTACATCCCAAATGGGGCATTGTACTCGATGAGGGGTCTGATAAGTGAAGAGTAGAGGGGGATAATGACTTCCTTTTTTCTAGATGTGAACCCTTTTGTG